>NC_052086.1:71340204-71555204 GCF_015852505.1 Tachyglossus aculeatus
CCCAAACCCAGGCCCTTTCCATTAAGCCATGCTGCTTCCCTTGTATCTACCCAGTCTTCTAGACAGTCTTCTAGACTGTGAGCCCGCTGTTGGATAGGGACCGTCTCTATATGTTGCCAACTTGTACTTCCCAAGCGCTTAGTACAGTGCTCTGCACACAGTAGGTGCTCAATAAATACGATTGATTGATTGATTGATTGATATCCAAGCTCCTGGCACATAGTAAACGCTGAACAAATACCACAGTTATTGTTATTTCTTCACTTCTCTATGTCTCTGTTACCTTGTCTGTAAAATGGAGATTAATGACCGAGAGCCCCATGTGGGACTTGGAATGTGTCCAACTTAATTAGCTTGTATCTACCTCAGTGCTTAGTACAGTGCCCTGCCACATAAGCACTTAACACACACTATTAAAAGAAAAACCAAAAATCCGAAACAACAAAAAACAAAAAACTAATTCAATCGTATTTATCGAGCGGTTACTGTGTGCAGAGCACTGTACTAAGCGTTTGGGAAGTACAAGTTGGCAACATAGAGAGACAGTCCCTACCCAACAGCGGGTTCACAGTCTAGAAGACTCCCGCCAGTGGGAATTCTGGATTCTGCGGCCCCTTGCAAGTCACCACCTGAGTTTTTATTTTTGAATTGTTTCCCTCCCCACAGTTCCCCTATACGTCTCTCTGCGGACCAAGCGCCCAAACACAAATTCACACTTCCATGAGGGAAACTCTGGAGAAGTCAACAAATGGTGATTAAACCAACGGACTCAACCCCTGGCAGTTAACAGGGAAAAGCAACCAGACTGCTGGGGAAGCTGATGAAATACCCCATAAAGGCAGACCAGTTAGTTCCAGGCCAGTTGTACCTATCTATTCTATTTATTTTATTTTGTTAATATGATTGGTTTTGGTTCTCTGTCTCCCCCTTCTAGACTGTGAGCCCACTGTTGGGTAGGGACCGTCTCTATATGTTGTCAGCTTGTACTTCCCAAGCGCTTAGTACAGTGCTCTGCACACAGTAAGTGCTCAATAAATACGATTGATTGATTCCGGGGGCCAGGAAGCGATTCGGGTGCTATTTGCGTCGTAGAGCAAATGTTTTCCTTCTCCCACCAGTATCAGGAGTAAGCACAGGCCTGCAAAGGGCTACGGGAGGAGAGACTACAGACAGAGAAATCCTGGCAGCCCTGGCCTGGCCTGTTTGGGCTCGGCAAAGAGCCAGACTCGAACGTTACGACTGCCAGATCGCTCTCGTTATTGTCATGATCAAATCTGGATTCCCCACCCACTGTGTGTGTGGCCGGGGGTGGCGAGGGGTGTCTGGAATAGGGACTATGAGATATTTGCAGAGTAAAGAGATGAAAAGTTCCTTTCTACAAGGCGCTGACAATCTGAAGGGGAAGACAAGGTGGGTCCACACTGTGTTAACCCAACAGCAACCGCATATATGTGAACATAAACCCCCTTCCGGTACACATAAAGGTATCTGTAGTCATATGTCCATATTCATTCATTCATTCAATCGTATTTATTGAGTGCTTACTGTGTGCAGAGCACCCAAGTTGGCAACATATAGAAATAATCCCTACCCAACGTGGGCTCACAGTCTAGAAGGGGGAGACAGAGAACAAAACATATTAACAGAATAAAATAAATAGAATAAATATGTACAAGTAAAATAAATAGAGTAATAAATACGTACAAACATATATACATATATACAGGTGCTGTGGGGAAGGGAAGGAGGTAAGGTGGGGGGATGGAGAGGGACATATGGAAAGAGAAGATGATTTTTTTTAATGGTATTTGTAAAGTGCTTACTACGTGCCAGGCACCGTACTAAGCGCAGGGGTAGATACGAGCTCATCAGGTAGGACACAGGTCTCGTCCTACGTGAGGCTCACAGTCTTAATCTCCATTTTACAGCTCAGGGAACTGAGGCACAGAGAAGTTAAGTGACCGGACTAAGGCCACACGGCAGACGAGTGGAAGGGTCAGGATCAGAACCCAGGTCCTTCCGACTCCCAAGCCAGGCTGTTTCTCTGCTTTATTGGGTGATTCATAAAGGGGGAGCGTCTACTGCTAAGTCTGGGAGGGCTACGCTGTGGTATTTGTTAAGCACTTATTCTGTGTCAAGCACGGTTCTAAACTCTAATTGATTGAGTCGCCTGACACATAGTAAGCACTCAGCAAATGCCACAATTCTTCTTCTTATTCTCTCTGACCAGTGGAGGAGGCCATCCCCGTGGGCAGGTGGGCACCTACTCCCGATTCAATCCTCATAACGAGGGTCTCCCCTCAGCTCCCCCGGCCCTGTGTGTGCCTGCTGGGAAAAGCCGCCAAGCCAGACTAGGGAAACAAATCTTGGGTTTATTGAAGGTAAATGGAAAGTGACTCATTCCCTGTCCACAAGGGCTCCAGGAGGCCCACTGCGGGTCCTGTCGTTCTGTGAGCCGAGGAGGGGGTGGCCCTCATCATGAGCCAAGCGGGCCCTGCTCTCACCTCCCCCCTTACCTGGATTAGTCAGCCCGGCTGAGCGAGCCAGAGCATTCGGTCGGGTTTGTGAAATATCTCCGCTCCCCCCCGGGAAGAGGCGAGGTGGGGGTGGGAAGAAAGCGGAGAGCAAAGGGCTCGAGGGAGGCGGACAAACGGCACGACGAGCGCTGCTCTGCAGAAACGCACGCCTCGATCGGTTGCCCGGAAAGAGGCCGTGCCACGCCAAAGAGGGTCAAGCTTCACTTCGATGGCGTGATCAGAACCAGAACAACAGCTGTCGGTACAGGAGAAGCTGCCCGTGAAAGCGAGAGAAAGGATTCTCCAAAGAATCAACTCACCGGGCCTCGTTCTTTGTCTCTCACGCTGCTCTTCTCCCTCCTGTCTGGTCCTCCCTCCCTCTTCACATCCTGCAGACCACCACTCTCCCCGTCTTCGAGTCCTTTCTGAGATCACGTCTCTCCCAAGAGACATTCCCTCAAGTAGTCTCTCCTCTCCCCCCCGACTGTCTCCTCAACACTTCTGTGTCACTTAAGGATGTGGCTAGTCACGCTCTCCCCAGAACCTCCACCCCTACCCCCTAACACTTACAAACTCATCGTTAAACTGCTTTGCTTTCCTCTCCCTATAACTTCTTTCAGGTCTGTCTCCCCAGCTAGATTGTGAACTCCTTGAGGACAGATACCGTGCGGCTTAACGAATAGAGCACGGTCCTGGGAGTCTGAAGGACCTGGGTTCTAATCCCGGCTCTTCCACGTGTCTGCTGTGTGACCTTGGGCCAGTCCCTTCCCTTCTCTGGGCCTCAATTCCCTCATCTGTAAAATGAATATCAAGAGTGTGAGTCCCATGTGGGACAGGGACTGTGTCCAACCCAATTAACTCGCATCTACCCCAGAGCTTAGACCAGTGCTTGGCACATAGTAAGCCCTTAACAAGTACCATAATTATTATTGTTATTATTCCTACCGCTACTGTACTTTCCCAAGTGCTTAGTACAGTGCTATGCAGAGAGTAAGTGCTCAATACATAGTAAGGATTGAGAGACTGGAATGGGTTCAAGCTGAATGCACGCCGGAAAACCGTCCGCCTTCCTGTAGAGGAGGACAGATCTCCAAACGAGACAAACTGTTTTTCTCGAAGGCAGGAAATGTGGTTTGTTGGGAATGCCCAAGATTTGAATCGTTGGGCTGTGAGTCCTTTGGTCAATCAATCAATCAATAGTATTTATTGAGCACTTACTGTGTGCAGAACACTGTATTAAGCGCTTGGGAAGTCCAAGTTGGCAACATCTAGAGACGGTCCCTACCCAACAGTGGGCTCACAGTCTGGAAAGGGGAAACAGAGAATAAAACAAAACATATTAGCAAAATAAAATAAATAGAATAAATATGTACAAGTTAAATAAATAAATCAGACGGCAGACTTCTTTGGACTGGTCACCCCATCCCCAAGTTTTCCCCGGGATGAGACCCTTGAGCCTCTCAGTTGAGACGAGTTCAGAGAGAACTGTCAGACTGTAACGCAAGTTTGACCGTTGAATCAATCAATCAGTGGTATTTATTGAGAGCTATATGCAGAGCACTGTACTAAGCATTTGGGAGAGCACAATACAATAGGATCAGCGGGCCTTTCCTAGGAATTTCCGACTCACTCAGTTTACCAGCTAACGCCGAGACACCCCAGGGACACATGTTACATCTGGAGGGGGAAAGGGCCAGGTGTGCAGATTAAAAATAGTCGTGGGAAAAGCTACAATAGCTGCATTACAGGGGGAAATGAATAATAATAATAATAATGGTATCTGTTGAGCGTTTACTATGTGCAAAGCACTGTTCTAAGCGCTGGGGAGGTTACAAGGTGACCAGGTTGTCCCACGGGGGGCTCACAGTCTTAATCCCCATTTGACAGATGAGGGAACTGAGGCCCAGAGAAGTGAAGTGATCTGCCCAAAGTCACACAGCTGACAAGTGGCGGAGCCGGGATTTGAACCCAGGACCTCTGACTCCAAAGCCCGGGCTCTTTCCACTGAGCCACGCTGAATCAGTGCTGGACTTGATTGGAGAAGCAGCATGGCCCAGTGGATGAAGCACGGGACTGAAAGCCAGAAGGACCTGGGTTCTCATCCCAGATCTGTCACTTGTCTGCTATGCGGGCCAGTCATTTCACTTCTCTGTGCCTCAGTTACCTCATCTGTAAAATGGGGACTAAGACTGTGAGGCCCATGTGGGACAGGGACTGTGTCCAACCCGATTAAGTTATGTCTAATCTAGTGCTTAGTGCACTGCCTGACACCTAGTAAGCACTTAATGCAATCTTTAAAAAAAAATGGTGCAGCCACGATTCAATTTGAAGACTGGCAGGGGTTGAAAATTGGATGACTTGTTTTCTCACTCGGTGGAAGAATAAGATGACTCTAGATCAAATTGTTGACCTTATTTAGAAACCTAAAGTTTCAGAGTTGGGAACAGGAAAGGACCTTTTAGATTGTGAGCCCACTGTTGGGTAGTGACTGTCTCTATATGTTGCCAATTTGCACTTCCCAAGCGCTTAGTACAGTGCTCTGCACACAGTAAGTGCTCAATAAATACGATTGATGACCTCAACTAGCTGGATTGCTTTAGATGAAGTTCTGTATCAAGGGAGGGATGTATGACGTCTGGCAGCACCTATGGTTCTCTGCATCTTGGACTGAAGTGAAGGCTTCTGGATAAGGAGTTTCCTACGGAGAAGCAGCTTGGCTCAATGGAAAGAGCGTGGGCTTGGGGGTCAGGGGTCATGGGTTCAAATCCCAGCTCCGCCGCTTGCCAGCAGTGTGACTTTGGACAAGTCACTTAACTTCTCTGTGCCTCAGTTACCTCATCTGTAAAATGGGGATTAAGACTGTGAGCCCCACGTGGGACAACCTGATCACCTTGTATCCTCCCCAGCGCTTAGAACGGTGCTTTGCACATAGTAAGCGCTTAACAAATGCCATCGTTATTATTATTATTATTGTTATTATTATTATTATCATTATTATTATTATTATATCAGGACCCCTTCCCCACCATGTCTCCCCCTTCTAGACTGTGAGCCCACTGTTGGATAGGGACCGTCTCTATATGTTGCCAACTTGGACTTCCCAAGCGCTTAGTACAGTGCTCTGCACACAGTAAGCGCTCAATAAATACGATTGAGTGAATGAATGAATATGGCCTATTCTGCAGGTACAGACAATTTGGTTGGAGGTTCAGGCCAATTGTCAGCTGTGTGACTTTGGGCAAGTCACTTAACTTCTCTGTGCCTCGGTTACCTCATCTCTAAAATGGGGATTAAGACTGTGAGCCCCCCGTGGGACAACCTGATCACCTTGTAACTTCCCCAGCGCTCAGAACAGTGCTTTGCACATAGTAAGCGCTTAATAAATTCCATTAAAAAAAAAACATCACCACACCCCACCAAATATCCCATCGCTGCTGACAGAGACCGAGTTATAATAATAACAATGATAACAGTAGCTGCGGTATTTATTAAGTGCTTACTATGTGCCAAGCACTGTACTAAGTTCTGGGGTAGATTCAAGATAATTGGGTTGCACAAAGTGCCTGTCCCACATAGGGCTCCCAGTTTCAATCCCCATTTTACAGATGAGGTAACTGAGGCACAGAGAAGTGAAGCGACTAGCC
The DNA here is from genome assembly GCF_015852505.1 of Tachyglossus aculeatus. Classification (NCBI taxonomy): domain Eukaryota; kingdom Metazoa; phylum Chordata; class Mammalia; order Monotremata; family Tachyglossidae; genus Tachyglossus; species Tachyglossus aculeatus. The sequence continues at coordinate 71,346,365 of NC_052086.1, forward strand.
CACAGTCACACAGCAGACAAGTGGCGAAGCCGGGATTACTTGGCTGGACCGTGAGCTCCCTGTTGGGTAGGGACCGTCTCTATAGTTGCCAACTTGTACTTCCCAAGCGCTTAGTACAGTGCTCTGCACACTGTAAGTGCTCAATAAATGGATGAATGAATGAATGAATGGAAGGGCCAGCTGTCTGACTCAGTGGTCGCACCGCTTACGTTTGGACAGTCTAGTGGCCTGATAAGAGGAAGCCCAAGAGGGCCGGGTCGGCGCATCCATTTTATTTTGGGTGAAGTCAACGTCGGCCACCCTACCACGGGACTTTTTAACTATGTGAACACACTGACGTCACTGCATTACTCATCTGCAATTAACAGAGTGTGTACCGCTAGGCAATTTGGGCTAAAATCTGGCCGATATCAGTACCAGTCCCCCATCCCCCATTTAGAGCATTGTTCCTGTGAGAAAACTGGTTCTGACCTGCAGTTTTCCGGGCCCAAACGTGTCAATAATAATAATAATAATAATAGTGGCATTTGTTATGCACTTACTATGTGCAAAGCACTGTTCTAAGCGCTGGGGGGATACAAGGTGATCAGGTTGTCCCACGTGGGGCTCACAGTCATCATCCCCATTTTACAGATGAGGTGACTGAGGCTCCGGGAAGTTAAGTGACTTGCCCAAGGTCACACAGAAAGCTTGAGGGCAACCTGAGCAGTGAAGAGTAGATATTGGTGCCTTCCCCATTTTAGGAAACAATGTTCTACGCCTCAGCTCACAATCAATCAACCAGTCACATTTATTGAGCACTTACTGCGTGCGGAGCACTGTGTTAAACTCTTGAAAGAGTACAGTTTAACAGAGTTGATAGACGTAATAATTGCGGTATTTGTTAAGTGCGTACTACGTGGCAAGCATTGTACTAAGTGCTGAATGTGAGCCCCACATGGGACAGCCTGATTACCTTGTATCTCTCCCAGTGCTTGGCGCATAGTAAGGGCTTAAATACCAACATCATCATCCTTATTATCATCACTATTATTCATTCAATCGTATTTATTGAGCGCTTACTGCGTTATTATTATTGCAAAGAGCTTACAGCCTAGAGGTGCTTAGTAAAGTGAGTGGTCTGCCCATAATAAGCACTCAACAGATACCGTTGATTGATTAATGTAAAATAAATAAATGACGGATGTGCACATAAGTGTGTTGAGGCTAAGGGAGGGGTGAATATATATGTATATATGTTTGTACATATTTATTACTCTATTTATTTTACTTGTACATATCTATTCTATTTATTTTATTTTGTTAGTATGGTTGGTTTTGTTCTCTGTCTCCCCCTTTTAGACTGTTAGCCCGCTGTTGGGTAGGGACTGTCTCTATGTGTTGCCAACTTGTACTTCCCAAGCGCTTAGTACAGTGCTCTGCACACAGTAAGCGCTCAGTAAATATGATTGATTGATTGATTGATTGATTGAATAAAGGGAGAAAATCCAAGGTGTAGGGGCGACACAGAAGGGAGCGGGAGACGGGGAAATGAGGTCTCAGTCGGGGAAGGCCTCTTGGAAGAGATGTGACTTTGAAAAGCCTTCAACAGTGGAGAGAGATATCGACTGAAGGATATGAAATCAAGTCTCACGACTTCAGTCTCCCTGCAGCAGAGGATCTTAGGGGAAGAAGGGGATGGAGGGAATCTGGGAGCCTTCCACCGTGTTTCAGGTTTCCCGCTGCTCTCCGTAACCTGGGGGAAATCTTGGGACTTTCAACATGTTAAGCATAAAATTATAATTAACTGCTGAGCTGTGGGGACGAACCATCTGACCAGGCAGGAAAATGAAAATGAATCTTAACTGAGGCTCAGACACAGCAAACTCCAAAAAGCCTATGCTTGGAGGGAGGCGGGGTCCAGAAATGAGGAAGTCTGTCCAACCCAGTGCTGAAGAAAATCCTTTGGGGAAAAAGGGATGTGCATTTTCCTGGCTATTCTAGGCAGCTGGACATTAGATGCTTCGGAATCAGAGTGTAAACAGAACCTATATGAGCCAAAGAATCAGAGCACTTCTAAGGGCTGGAAGAGAGCACGGGAGGTCATCTAGTCCATCCCTCCGCCTCCAGGCAGGGCTACCCCAAGACAAGTGAGAATATTCCTCCATCTACTGTGGCTAGTTCTGCAAGGATAAGGGAAGCAGCGTGGTCTAGTGGAAAGAACACAGGATTGGGAGTCAGAAGAACCTGGGTTTTAATCCCAGCTCTGCCAGGGGACCGTTCTGTGACCTTGGAAAAATCACTTCGCTTCTCTACGCCTCAGTTACCTCACCTGTAAAATGGGGATTAACACCGTGAGCCCCATAGGGGACTTGTGTCCAACCTGATTAGCTGGTACTTATTCCGGTGCTTAGTCCAGTGCCCTGCACAAAGTAAGCACTTAATAAATATTGTTAAAAAAAAAAGGCTGAGTATCCCCATCTAGTCCCCCCAAAATTTGCCAGGCCAATGATGTAATCTCTTAATTTCCCCTTTCTGATCCAAGTGCTTTGGGGAAGCACCTCCTTCAGGAGGCCTTCCCAGACTGAGCCCCTTCCTTCCTCTCCCCCTCGTCCCCTTCTCCATCCCCCCATCTTACCACCTTCCCTTCCCCACAGCACCTGTATATATGTATATATGTTTGTATATATTTATTACTCTATTTATCTTACTTGTACATATCTATTCTATTTATTTTATTTTGTTAGTGTGTTTGGTTTTGTTCTCTGTCTCCCCCTTCTAGACTGTGAGCCCGCTGCTGGGTAGGGACTGTCTCTATGTGTTGCCGACTTATACTTCCCAAGCGCTTAGTACAGTGCTCTGCAAACAGTAAGCACTCAATAAATACGATTGATTGATTGATTGATTTGGGGAAGAATCCTCCAAAATAGTATGGAAGAAAAACAATCAGGTCCCACATGGGGCTCAGAGTCTAAGTCGGAGGGAGAACAGTTCATTGCTGTTTATATCAACCCTTTATCTTGTACTCACAAAACTTCTCCTTCAAGTCAGAGGACCTGGGTTCTAATCTCAGTTCTGCCACTTGCCTGCTGTTTGACTTTAGCCAAGTCACTTAACTTCTTCAGACCTCAGTTCCTCACCTGTAAAATGGGGATTTAATACCTGTTCTCCCTCCTACTTAGACTGTGAGCCCCTCATCGGACAGGGGTGAGTCCCGCCTATCTTGTTTCTATTATCATTATCGAGTGCTGTCGAACTGTTTCCGATTCATAGCAACTCTATGGATCTATTTTCTCCAGAATGTCCTGTCTTCTGCCATAATCCGTAACCTCGCTAACGGTTCTTCTGTTATCGTTGTTATGGTTTCTATCCTACCTAGCTGCTGATCTGCCTCTTCCACGTTTTCCCCGGACTTTTCCTACCATTATTGTCTTTGGAGAATTAGTCCTCCTGATTATGAGAAGCAGCCTGGCGTTGTGGATACAGCCCAGACCTAGGAGTCTAATCCTGGCTCCGCCACTTTGCTGTGTGACCTTGGGCAAGTCACTTCACTTCTCTGTGCCTCAGTTACCTCATCTGTAAAAAGGGGATTGAGACTGGGAGCCCCACATTGGAAAGGACTGTGTCCAACCCGATTTGCTTGTATCTACCCCAGTGCCTGGTCATCATCATCATCAATCGTATTTATTGAGCGCTTACTGTGTGCAGAGCACTGTACTAAGCGCTTGGGAAGTACAAATTGGCAACATATAGAGACAGTCCCTACCCAACAGTGGGCTCACAGTCTAAAAGGGGGAGACAAAACCAAACTTACTAACAAAATAAAACAAAATGGTCCATAGTAAGTGCTTAACAAATACCATAATAATAATAATTTTGTGTCCAAAATATGCTAATCTAAGTTGAGTCATTTGGGCTTCCAAAGACCACTTTGGCTTAATTTGCTCCAAAATTCATTTGTTTGTTTTTCACGCAGCTCATGGTAACCACAAAAGCCTTCTCCAACACCGCATTTCAAAAGAATCGATGCTCTTTCTATCCCGGTTTTTCACTGTCCAGCTTTAGGATCCATAAACTGTCACTGAAAACACCACAGAATTGACAACTTGTCTCTGCCCCGGTGATCAGCATGGTGCTTGGCAGTCAATCAGCCAATCAATGGTATTTATTGAGCACTTTGTGTAGAGCACTGTACTAAGTGCTAGGGAGAGTACACTACAACAGAATCAGCTGACACGTTTTCTTCCCATAACGAGCTAACAGCCTAGAGGACATAATAATCACCTAACAAATATCATAGTCATCACTTCTCCATATCTTCTACTTTCCCGGAATACTCTGAACCATAACGATAATCGGATCTGCTCTCAGACTTGGCTACAAATGTCTATTTTTGGGGGTTGGACCAGTCATATTGGTCCAGTAGGGGCTGGAGGCCATTAAGAAAGGCGGTGCAGATAAATAAATAGAATAAATAGCCCAAAGATTTTGAGTCAAATAAATCAACTGTGCATCTGGATCTTTTTCTTACTTCACCCCTCAGGTGCTTCTTATAATGGAAATAGTGGCTTCAGTTTTCTTAGTTTTCATTTGTTTAGGGCAGTTCCTGCCGGCTGGAGGCTTGTGTTGGTAGAATCCATTCCTTCCTTCATTCATTCAATTGTATTTATTGAGCACTTACTGTGTGCAGAGCACTGTACTAAGCGCTTGGGAGAGTACAATAAAATGAGTGGGTGAGCAGGAGGGGCAGGCTGCAACATGGAACAGAGAATCGGACGGCCCTTCCGCTGGCTCTATGTCGTAGAAAACAGATCTCTCCTTCCCTGTTCCTTCTAGGGAAAAACCAGCTATATTTAGGTGGGGCAGGGGAGGGGGGCATAAACATCATCCCAGAACCAATTACTCAAATTTCCAAAGTGGCTATGAAAGACCCTTGCAGCAGGGAAAATAAAGCAGTAATTTTTCTCCTAGCCACATTAATCCCGCTAGACCGGGAGCTCGCTGTGGGCAGAGAATGTGTCTGATGTTATAGTGTGCTCTCCCAAGAGCTTAGTACGGTGCTTTGCGCAAAGTAAGCACTCAATAAATACAATTATTATTAATAATAATAATAATAATAATCAAGCTGGGAAGAGCCCGGAGACCAAGATAGGAAAAGAAAGGCTGTTCCTTCTGGAGAACCGGGGCTGACGGGTCTGAAAAGGCTCTGCCTGGCTAAATTACCAGAGGGGAAGATGGCAGCCTGAAGAGGCGAGGTGACTTGCCCTAGATGAAAGTGCCAGGAGCTGGCATTCTGTAAGCTTGCTGTGGGCAGGGAACGTGTCTGTTATGCAGCGTGACTCAGTGGAAAGCGCATGGTCTTTGGAGTCAGAGGTCATGGGTTCAAATCCCGGCTCCTCCAATTGTCAGCTGTGAGACTTTGGGCAAGTCACTTCACTTCTCTGTGCCTCAGTTGCCTCATCTGTAAAAATGGGGATTGACTGTGAGCCCCCCTGATCACCTTGTAACCTCCCCAGTGCTTGGAACAGTGCTGTGCACATAGTAAGCGCTTAATAAATGCTATCATGATTCTTATATTGCTATAGTTTACTCTTCCCAGTGCTTAGTACAGTGCTCTGCACACAGTAAGTGCTCAATAAATACCATTGACTGACCGACTGATTCTGTAAAATAATAATAATAATTATTATTATTATAATAGTATTTGTTAAGTGCTTGCTATGTGCCAAGAACTGTTCTAAGGGCTGGGGTAGATACAAGGCAATCAAGTTGTCCCACGTGGGGCTCACAGTCTCAATCTCCATTTTGCAGATGAGGTAACAGAGGCACAGAGAAGTTAAGTGACTTGCCCAAGGTCACATGGCAGACTGGTGGTGGACCCAGGATTAGAACCCACAACCTGTGACTCCCAAGCCCAGGCTCTAGCCACTCAGCCACGCTCCCCCTCTCCACCCCCACCCCCCCTGCCTTACCTCCTTCCCTTCCCCACAGCACCTGTATATATGTATATATGTTTGTACGGATTTATTACTCTATTTATTTATTTATTTATTTATTTTACTTGTACATTTTTATTCTACTTATTTTATTTGGTTAATATGTTTTGTTTTGTTCTCCGTCTCCCCCTTCTAGACTGTGAGCCCACTGTTGGGTAGGGACCGTCTCTATAAGTTGCCAACTTGGACTTCCCAAGCGCTTAGTACAGTGCTCTGCACACAGCAAGCACTCAATAAATATGATTGAATGAATGAATGAATGAATGCTAGGGTGCTTATATATCTGCATGGTCTATGCTGCTGATCGACACTCAGCGTAAATGCTTGTGTGACAGTGAGGAGGAGAAAGGAGAAGGACATGGGACTGGGAATTAGGAGACCCCAGATCTGGCCCCACCCTGCTGTGTGACTGTAGTCAAGTCACTTAACCTCTCTGGGTCTCCAGTTTCCTCCTCTGCCAAAGGAGATGACACCTGCCTTCCCTTCAGCTTAGGTTGCGAGGTCCGTGTGGTACAGGGTGTCCTGGTGTTTAGAATAGGACCCGTCAGTCTGATTAACAAATGCCGTAATCATAGGGAGGAAGAGGAAGATAAACCCAGGACTCTTCTCTATTCAACAAGATGATGTCACAGGAAAATATTTAAAAAAGTTCTCTGCTTCGAACCTACGCCCCGAATGCAGTTCTGCTAATTGCAAGCTACATCGTTCCCCTGGACGCTTTGTCAACCAACAGATGCTCTCTTAGCAGGGCTTTTCACAGGTGTTGGCACATTCGTTTAGGCCGGATAACGAGTCAATCTGAAATGAATGAACCACATATTGCGGTGTCCCTTAGAGAAAGCTCCCTCCATCTTCGCAACAAATCCAGCACGCTCTTGGCCAAAGCCCTCTCAAGTATCTTGGGTTCAACTCTACCTAGCCCAGCTGTTGTGCATCCATTATCTTCCAGGAATTTCCTTCGGAGTCCTTTGGGAGGCCAGGAGGAAGCCGTGGGGGGGATGAAATTTCCAAAGCGATCTCCCGGGGCTCAGATTGTTGCTCTTTTTACCTTGGGAATCTCAGAGGCTTCAAACCTGTTAGTGGAGTCTGAAACCCTCTGCTGACCTCCTTTCATCCTTCTAGGACTTAGGAAGGTGTCCTGAAATCTCCCCTGGGTCCCCAGAAATCCAAGGCTCTGGGCTTTGTTTCAGCGATCCCTGTCCATGAGCATCTTTTAAAAAGGGTGATCACCACCTGTTCTTTAGTCTGCCACGAATGCTTTAATGATCCTATGATTGTTCAAGTACTTAATACAGAGCTCTGCATGCAGCGCTCATTTTTTTTAGAATATTTAAGTGCTTACTATATGCGTGTCCATATCCCACATGAGGCTCACAATCTAAATCCCCATTTTACAGATCCGATAACTGAGGCCTAGGTAAGTTAAGTGACTTGCCCAAGGTCCACACAGCGGATGAGTGGAAGAGCTGGGATTAAAACCCAAGTCCTTCTGACTCCTAGGCCTGTGATCTATCAGCTTCTTTATTAATTGGTTGATTACTTCAGTATTATTAATGATGATTATAATAATAATGATGACAAGTGTAGTATTTGTCAAGTGCTTACTATGCGCCAAACACTATTAAGAGCAGGGGAAGACACAAGTTTATCAGGTCAGACAGTCCTTTTCCCATATTCAATCATATTTATTGAGCACGCATTTTGTGCAGAGCACTGTACTAAGCGCTTGGGAAGCACAGGTCAGCAACATATAGAGACGGTCCCTACCCAACAACGGGCTCACAGTCTAGAAGGGGGAGACAGACAACAAAACAAAGCATGTAGACATGTTTCAAAATCGTCAGAACAAATAGGATTATAGCTATATGCACATCATTAACGAATTAAATAGAATAGTAAATATGTACAAGTGAAATAGAGTAATAAATCTGTACAAATATATACAAGTGCTGTGGGGAGGAGAAGGGGATAGGGTGGGGAGGATGGGGAGGAGGAGAGGAAAAAGGGGGCACATTCTGGGAAGGCCTCGTGGAGGAGGTGAGCTCTCAGTAGGGCTTTGAAGGGAGGAAGAGAGCTAGTTTGGAGGATCTGTGGAGGGAGGGCATTCCAGGCCAGGGGGAGGATGTGGACCGGGGGTCGATGGTGGGAAAGGCAAGAACGAGGCACAGTGAGGAGGTTAGCGGCAGAGGAGCGGAGGGTGCAGGCTGGGCTGGAGAAGGAGAGAAGGGAGGTGAGGTAGGAGGGGGCGAGGGGATGGACAGCCTTGAAGCCCAGGGTGAGGAGTTTTTGCTTGATGCGTAGGTTGACAGGCAACCACTGGAGATTTTTGAGGAGGGGAGTGACATGCCCAGAGCGTTTTCGTACAGAGATAATCTGGGCAGCAGAGTGAAGTATAGACTGAAGAGGGGAGGGACAGGAGGATGGGAGATAAGAGAGAAGACTGATGCAGTAATCCAGCCCACATGGGCTCCTAGTCTTATTGGAGAGAGAACAGGTATTGTATCCCTCATTTCACAGTTAAGGAAACTGAGGTATAGATAAGCGAAGTGACTTACCCAAGGTCACGCAAGAGGTAAGTGGCAGAGCTGGGATTTGAACCCAGCTCCACTGCCTCCCGAGCCCATGCTCTAGCTGTTAGACTATTCTGCCTCTCTAATTGGGTCAGGATCAAAGGCAGGAAATCATGTGCTGCTTTCCCGGGTGCCATCTTTGGGAGAAGGTGGAATGAGGACTGGGCCCTTCATTCAGACTTGGCCCAGTCCGTGCTGCCGACATCACATCATGACATCACATCATGACATCATCAAGACACGGAGAAGCAGTGTGGCCTAGTGGAGAGATCGAAGGCCAGGGAATCAGAAGGACCTGGGTTCTAATCCCGGCTCTACCACTCACCTCTCATGTGACCTTGAGCAAGTCAATTTACTTTTCTGGGCCTCAGTTACCGCATCTGTAAAATGGGGATTAAGGCTTTGAGCCCTGTGCGCTACAAAAACTGTTTCCAATCCAATCTGCTTGCCTTCACCCCAGCGCTTAGAACAGTGCCTGATACATAGTACGCTCTTAACACGTAATAATAATAATGATGGCATTTATTAAGCACTTACTATGTGCAATGCACTGTTCTAAGCACTGGGGAGGTTACAAGGTGATCAGGTTGTCCCACAGGAGGCTCACAGTCTTAATCCCCATTTTACAGATGAGGTCACTGAGGCCCAGAGAAGTTAAGTGATTTGCCCAAAGTCACACAGCTGACACTTGGCAGAGCTGGGATTTGAACCCACGACCTCTGACTCCAAAGCCCCGGCTCTTTCCCCTGAGCCACACAGTTATTATTATTGTCAAGATACCTCTTGGAAACTCCCCTCCAGGACGCAGTCCACCCCCTCCGACTCCATGCCCGGGACCGATCGATATCAAACCAATCCCAATAACCCACCCTTCTCCTGAGCAGCTCCCGGAGGCTACGGTGGTCATTCCGAAGACTCTCCTAATCCTAAATCACAGCGAGGACATCTTTGACTAGGTCTCCGGCTCCTGGCTGAGATTCCTGCTCCAGCGCTGACGTCGGACCAGACGGTTAAGTCAATAAGCCGGGCAGACTCATTCTGTCCTCAGAGGCCGAGATAATTTGCCTAGGCTGATGGCTGTGAATGCCACCGCATCCCACAGGCCTCCTGGAAGCCGGGTCTTCGTCATCATTGTTCATCCCCTATCTCCTTGGGCGGCTTTTATCCAAGGCCGTGCGGCTACTTCATATTTCCCGTGGTGAGCTGGGGGCAACTTGCTGGCTCCCCCAACTGCCTGCCTCTCGGGGAAAGGGGAGGGGCAAGGGCTGCTCAATCCATCCATCAATCAGCGGCATTTATCATTCAGTCATATTTATTGAGCCCTTTCTGTGTTCAAAACACTGTACTAAGTGCTTATCAAGGGCGAACTATGTACCACTGTACTAAGTGGTTGGGAAAGTGCAGTATGAAGAAGTAGGTGGTTTGAATCCCTGCCCACAAGGAGCTTACAGTTTCCAGGGGGAGTCAGACATTAAAATAGATTAGGGATAGGGGAAATAGAATATTCTATTCTAGATAAAATATAGAAAATATAGAATATATATAGAAATATCTATATATCTATATATAGAGAAATATAGAAAATGGAATATAGGGGAAATAGAATACGTATAAGAATAAGAATATTTCCTTCTTCATCTCCCATCAAGGCTGTCCTTCTGCTGAAGGGGAACAAACTACCACTGAATCTAGTATTTGTGTGTTCAGAGGGAAAGCAAGAGAAAGAGAGGGAGAAATAGGGAGGCAGAAGCAGTAAGAGTGCTAGCTATCCTTCAGATAAATTACAGGTGTGTACAGAAGGGCTGTGAGGCGGGGAGTGGGGATGAATAATGAGAGCGAGTAAGGGTGTCACAGAAGTGAGTGGGAGAAGAGGAAATGGGGGCTTAGGTAAGGCCTCTTGGAGGAGATGTGTCCTCAGTGAGGCTTTGAAGCAGGGAAGAGTAATTGTAGGATTTGAGGAGAGAGGACATGAGCGAGGGGTTGGCGGCGAGATAGATGAAATCAAGGCACAGTGAGAGGGTTAGCAGCAAAGTGCATGGGCTGGGTTGTAGGAGAGTAGCGAGGTGAGATGGGAGGGGCAAGTTGATTGAGTGCTTTAAAGACAATTGTGAGGAGTTTTTGTTTGATGCGGAGGTGGATGGCCAACCACTGGAGTATTTTGAGGAGTGGGGAAACATGCCTTGAACTCTTTTTAGAAAAATGATCCGGGCAGCAGAGTGATGTGTGGGCGGGCTAATGCTAAGCTTGGCTAACGCTAATGCTTAGCCCCTTTAGTCGTAAATATTTTTCTGTTTGTCTCCTCCGTTAGAATGTCAGCTCCCTCTGGGAGGGGAACGTGCTACTTTGTTATTCTTTACTTCCCAATAGTTTAGTTCAGTGGACCACACCAGGTGGGTGCTTAATAAATGCTTTTACTTGGGTGAAGTGAAAATGTGCAGAGTGAAAGCTTAAACACATTCTGCTCTGTCCTTCGGCTTTCATTTTCACCTCTGCCATTTTGTCCCTGTCCCAGCTCGGGATTCCGGATTCCTGAAATGGAAAGTAGCCCCGATGACGGTTCCCTAGCCCCATGCCCTTGGCGTCACAATCTTCCCGTCGGACACGGCTCTAGCAAAGTCCTCTGAGGCTAGAAGACTCTCTGGCACCCGGAAACCGAAGAGAGTCTCACTGGACTTGCTCAAACCTCTGCCACTCAGAGAGGGAGGAAAAATGGAAAGGAACAGTGCCTACTTCATTAGCCGAACATCGACACAAGTAATAGCCAGACATTAACTGTGACCATTTCAAAGCACTCAGTTGGGGATTCCAACTGGGGCCTTCATTATTTCATTATTCCCCAGAACCCCTCCAAGGTCTTCTCCCAAGCGCTTCTCTTCCACTTTCCCCTCGTTACTCCCCTCTTCATGTTCAAGAGGCGATAGGAAGATAATCTTGTTCCTGACTTCCAGAGAGCTTCTCAAGGTTATGTGCACTCATGATTACGGAGTGAATTGGATCCCGCTCAGCTCAGCTTTACCAAATGCTTAGAGACAGTCGGTTGAAGGGTGTTTGTCTAATTTGTGTAGAGTTAACCAGTAAGATTTTTCCCCGTCTGTACTTTGAGGTCTCTCCGTGACAAATTTAACTCTTTGAGAAGCTGCATGGCCTAGCGGGTAGAGCCCGGGCCCGGAAGTCAGAAGGACCTGGGTTCTAATCCTGACTCAGCCACTTGTCTGCTGTGCGTCCTTGGGCAATTCACTTCACTTATCGCTCCCTCAGTTATCTCATCTGTAAAATGGGGATTAAGACCGTGAACCCCATATGGGACAGGGACTGTGTCCAACCTGATTTGCTTGTATCTTCCCCAGAGCTTAGTACAGTGCTTGGCACATAGTATGTGCTTAAGAAATACCACTATTATGATTACAGTTATGATTATGATTGGGATTATTATTAACTAATGCGAACGCAAGTTAGCAATGAACAGTAAACTCCATGTTCGCATTAATTCTCTGGATTAGGAGTCGAGGAGTACAGGACTGGGGTTTGAAACCACTAAGCGAACAGACACACCAAGCTAATATCTTCGAATCACCAATTTGCTCCCCTTGCTCATTGTGAGAAAAGAGTTTCCTAAGAAACCTCTGGATGAGTCAAGCTCAGATAGCCATATTACACTTGAGGGAGAAAAAACTTGCTTTCCTCATCTTTGGCTGGAATAGATTTTTTTATTGTAATAATGATGGCATTTATTAAGTGTGTACTATGTGTCTTGCATTGTTCTAAGCACTGAGGTATATACAAGTTAATCAGGCCAGACATGGGTCCAGTCACACATGGGGCTCACAGTCTAAATAGGAGGGAGATCAGGTATTGAATCCCCATTTTACAGATGAGGGAACTGAGGCTCAGAGAAGTTAAGTGACTTGCCCAGGATCACACAGAAGACAAGTGGCAGACTTGGGAGTAGAACCCTTATTAGTCTACGCGCCCACCTTAGAGATCATCACACTGCATTCACTGCCATTGCTAGGTCAGAGCAATGATCTAGCCAACATTGGCCTTAGGATGCTTTGGAGGAAGTTCTTTCTCCCACTCAGACTGTAAACCCCAGCATAATTAACTTGTATCTACCCCAGCACTTAGAACAGTGTTTGACACATAGTAAGTGCTTAAGAAATACTGTATTAAAAAAAGCTGTGTGATAGTCGCTTCCTTAGCATCCGTTCATCCTAACGTTTAGAGATGCACCAACTAGTGACCCTCTAATAACCTACCATAGACTTCTCATCTCTGAACCCATCCAAACCCCTCTTGAACACAAGATGGTATCTTCCCAATTTGGATTAACTTGAACCTTCGGAGTCTTCCTTTCTCTGAGGGCTAAAATCAAACTGACTCTGACAATCCGAAACCACTTTTTAAATGGTATTTGTTAAGCGCTTACCATGTGCCAGGCAATGTATTGAGCCCCGGGGTAGATACTAGCGAATCAGGTTGGACACAGTCCATGCCCAATGTGGGGCTCTCAAGTCTTGTCCCCATTTTACAGATGAGGTAACTGGGGGACAGAGAGGTAAATGACTTGCCGAAGGTCACACAGTAGACAGGTGGCAGAGACAGGATTAAAACCCTGGTCCTTCTGACACCCAGTCAGTCAGTCAATCGTATTTATTGATCACTTATTGTGTGCAGAGCTCTGTACTAAGCACTTGGGGGAGTACAATATAAGAATAAACAGACACAGTCCCTGCCCACAGTGAGCTTACAGTCTAGAGGGGGAGACAGACATTAATATAAATACATTACAGATATGTCCACAAACTGCTGTGGGGCTTGGCAGGATGATAAATAAAAGGGGCAGGTAAAGGCGACACAGAGAGGAGTGGAAAAAAGGGAAAAGAAGGCTTAGTCAGGGAAGGCGCCTTGGCGGAGGTGTGCCTTCAATAAAACTTTGCAATGGGGGAAAGTAATTGTCCGTTGGATGTGTGGAGGGAGAGCATTCCAGGCCAGAGGCACAAAGTGAGAGAGGGGTCAGAGGCGAGACAGATGAGAGTGAGGTCGAGTGAGAACGTCAGCATTGGTGGAGCAAAGTGTGCAGGCTGGATTGTAGTAGGAGAGTAGTGAGGTGAGATAGGAGGGGGAGGTAAGAATCGGAGCCTCCAGGCCTGTGCTCTATCCAGTAAGCCATTCTGCTTCTCAAACCTTTGATATCCTTAGCTAGGTCTACCCAATCAGAGACAAATCGAGGCTAGTGCAATTATCTGGTGAATTTGGGGTGTAAGCTAATACAGATCATTCAGGCAACAGAAGACTCTTAAGTCTGCTTTGGCTAGCTAATAACCCAGGTTAGTGTTCCTGCCTTCTTCACTTTGGCTGTGGAAATTTGTTCCTATCAACCAAGCAATGGCATTCATTGAGTACTTACTGCGTGCGGAGTACTGTACTGACTGGGAGAATACAATAGAGTCTGTAGACATTATTCCTGCCCACCAAGGCTTATGATGTAGTGATTTTAAGTTCCTAGAGAGGTCTGGAATCACTGCAGAAATTTCCTCATTATTAAGGAACTCTGGATGATGGAAAGCAGTCCTCGGTAGACTCCACAGGTGGCTGATATAAACACAGCCAAGAGGCAAATTGCTCTATGGGTTTCTGCCCTTAAATTCTTCTAATATTCTTCTTTGGGAAATAAGCAGATAGCCAAACACTGAGCAGCGTACTCCAACACAGCAATCTTCCAGTGTTTCTGAATCCTGTAGCTGACTCCAAGCTCCTTAGAGTGTTTTTTGGACAACAGGAGTATCGACATCTGAGCAAATAATAATTCCCAAACCCCCAGAGACCAAAGTGACATTTTGTCGCAGTACCCATGTCAGATGGGATCACAGCCTCCTTGCCAAGGTCGGCTTCAGACACCGTGCCATCCAGAGACTGGACTAAATGGGCCACCACCCTTATTCTGCATGATGCCACCCTGTCACTCTGCATGAGAATGCAGTACAACATCATGACATCACAGGCAGTGTTTTGTGGGATAGTTTTTATCCGTTGCCTCCTGGGCCACCCACACTGACTCTGTGGCTACCCTTCAATTGAGCAGGCTACCCTTCGACTGAGCACACCAGACAACCCAGCTCTGAGACCCCAAACTACGCCCCGAAAAGGCACCACCGTTTTTGAGAAGGGGAGCAGCGTGGCCATCTTTGAAAGAAGGCATATAATGGCCATCTCTCAGAGAAGGAATATAACAGCTAGCTTTGAGCGAAGCCATATAGTGGCCATCTTTGAGAGAAGCCCTATAGCAGTCACCTTTGAGAGAAGCCATGAGGCAGCCACCTTTGAGGAGAGCCAGACAGCCACTGTATTTCAAAGATTATTTCAAAGATCTTTCAAGACCACTCCTATCCCGTGGCTCCTTGAGGCAACGACTTCCTTCCCGTACCACCTGAAGCTGGCTCCGCTTTCTGCCATCGGGGCAGGTCGGCGAAGTTTTCCTTGCCTGCTCAGGCTGGATAATGATCTCCATCGGGGTGAAGATGTGCTGATGCCTCTAACCGCAAAGGAAATTAGTGAATCCTTTACCCTCCAAGATAACTACAAGGGCAACCGATTCTATCTGTCGGCAGTTGCAGGGTCTAAGTTTGCTGCAGTGCCACCTGTTTCGTCAGAGACTCAAGAAGGGAGGATGAAATTGACCATCAGCCCAGCTACAGTGAACTCCAGTTTTTGATCACCTCTATTGATCAGGAGAGAAGAGGCCGTTTAGCCCTGGTCCTGTCCTTTCATATAAAGCTGACGCACTGGAGAATAGTTGCCATCATCACAACAGCCCCAGAAACAAAACACCTGGTGTTTCTGTTGGAAGAGAAATTCTTATTTTGGCAGGAAAAGAAATGATCAGACAAAGCGCAAAGACGCACTGACACGAGCCACAAGGAAAGTTAAATGCGCTATTTGGACTTCATTAGATCACCAATCCCAATGGGGATAGGAAGGTGAAGAGTCTAATCTTCACAGTTTCTCTTGTTGGGTGAAGAGTTTTTTTCAGCCACATACTTCCCACATAGGCCAGATTGGTCTCATTCATTCTAGTCTTTTCTTTCCTGAAGAAATTTATCACAAGTGACTTGCCCTCTTTCCTCTTGACTTGAAAGACAGAGTTAATGAAAGTAAGACTATTTCACACTTGATTCTGAGGAAGGTGCCCCTGAGATGGAGCCTTGGCTTTTCATGTCTCTCGTTTGCTGAATAGACTCATTTTTCATCTTTGCATTGGAAGTGAATTTTTTTCTGATGGAAATGTTCCCTTGAAATGCATGGCTTAACAGCTCTCTCATTTCATTCTAGTTTACAAGACGTATTTCCGGTGAACCAAGTTAGAGAAAGGCAGAGGCTCAGACCACAAAACCCAGGCCAGCAATCAGCCAACCCATGATACGACACCAATAATTCAAACTGGAAAAATAATGGGTTTAAATAAGGACACAAATTGCCATGTGGGCTTTCATTTCCAAACACTTTCACCCACCCACAGAAGTGCAAATGCCAACTCAGTTATCTCCTGCCTAGTTGAAACGAGAGGCCTGGTTTGTCAGGAAAATCTACCTCCAAACGACGAAATCAGTCTCATCATGACCAGCCTGAAGCAGTGTGGCCTAGTGAGCCAGTGAGCCCCTTCCTTCCTCTCCCCCTCGTCCCCCTCTCCATCCCCCCATCTTACCTCCCTCCCTTCCCCACAGCACCTATGTATATGTATATATGTTTGTACATATTTTTTTACTCTATTTATTTATTTAATTTATTTGTACATATCTATTCTATTTATTTTATTTTGTTGGTATGTTTGGTTTTGTTCTCTGTCTCCCCCTTTTAGGCTGTGAGCCCACTGTTGGGTAGGGACTGTCTCTATATGTTGCCAATTTGTACTTCCCAAGCGCTTAGTACAGTGCTCTGCACATAGTAAGCGCTCAATAAATACGATTGATGATGATGATGATGATAATGGATACAATATAGGCCCAGAAGTCAGAAGGACCTGGTTTCTAATCCCAGCTCTGTCATCTGTCTGCTGTGTGATGTTGGGCAGGTCACTTTGCTTCTCTGTGCCTCAGTTACCTCATCTGTAAAATGGGGATTGAGACGGCGAGCCCCACATGGGACAGGGCTGTGTTCGACGTGATTTGCTTGTATCCGCCCCAGTGCTTAGTACAGGGCCTGGCACATAGTAAGTGCTTAACAAATACCACAGTTATTATTACAGTTAGTATAGTGCCCAATGCATATTAAGTGCTGAACATAAACCATTAAAACTAACAATATGTATATAAATTCTGAAATTGGCCGCCTCAAACTGAGGTCCTCCTTTCTGTATGTACACAGCTGGGACCGCTGTTCTTCACCCGGACCTGATTTCTGAATTGCCTTCATTGTTTCCCGGAAACTGGAATGACCCAGCCCAGCCCTGCCTCTGGAGACTTTCGCTCCCTGAAACCAGAGCTAAGGGCGGCTGGCTCAAGTGCGTTTTTGTTCATCCACCTGAAGTAGTTTTCTTCATGGTAATTGAAAAAGACAATTTATTCATTGCCACTTCAGCTTGCAATAAGGAGGAATCTTTGCAGGCAGAAATGCCTTTGGCAAAATCAACTCGTATTCTGTGTGGGAAAAAGATTTCATTTTGCTTTCCAGAGTCTCGTAATTAGGCTTCTGGAGGGTTATCCTGAAGGATGATAAGCTTCACACGTGTTTACATTGTTCCTGGGGAACCAGAAAATGGGGAGAACTAGGGGCGTAGAGGTGCAGGGATTCCTGGAGGGAAGGGCTGGAATAATAATAATAATAATGGCATTTATTAAGCTCTTACTATGTGCAAAGCACTGTTCTAAGCGCTGGGGGGGATACAAGGTGATCAAGTTGTCCCACGTGGGGCTCACAGTCTTAATCCCCATTTTACAGATGAGGTAACTGAGGCTCAGAGAAGTTAAATGACTTGCCCAAGGTCACACAGCAGACATGTGGCGGAGTTGGGATTTGAACCCATGACCTCTGACTCCAAAGCCCGTGCTCTTTCCACTGAGCCACGCTGCTTCATGATAATAATGATAATAATAATGATTATAATAATAATAATATAATAATATATTATAATAATGATAAAAATAATGAATTATGATAATAATAACGATAGTGATGATGATAATGACTATTATGATATTTGCTAACCACTTATTATTAGCCAAACGCTACAGCTGGGCCCATTGTTGGGTAGGGACCATCTCTATATGCTGCCAACTTGCACTTCCCAAGCACTTAGTACAGTGCTCTGCACACAGTATGGGCTCAATAAATATGATTGAATGAATAAACAGATCAAATACAGCCCCTATCTTACCCAGGGCTCACAGCCTGGGGGTGAGGGAGAAGTCACTTCACTTTTCTGTGCCTCAAATACCTCTTCTGTAAAATGGGAACTAAGACTGTGAGGCCCCAAATGGGACATGGACTGTGTCCAACCTGATTAGCCTGTGTCTACCCCAGAGCCTAGCAATGTGCCTGGAAAAGAGTAAGCGCTTAACAAATGTCATTAAAAAAAAAAGTCATCGTACTGATTTCCAAATCCAGAGGTGCATCATGAAGATCAACAGAGGCTAGACAAGTCTGGGTTGCTCACTCAAGAGCTTGCCCCTCTGCCGCTGTGCCCTATTCCTCTGGAACAAAGGCCCGGCAACCCGCTGCTCTGCTGAGTTGCTCTCCGAGTTGTCATTTGCACTGGATTTAAATGTCATCGTGAGAGCAAATTCTGCCTTCATTCCATTTGTTTGAACGCGTAGTCAGGACTTGGCAGAGGGAGCCTGGGACAAACCTTTCTACGCAAAACTGTATGCAAATATTAGGTGGGTGACATAGAGAGCAACGTACTTGCCGGTTGTCGGAGGGGAAGAACTGGAGTTCATCTAAGCAATCATTCTCACGCAAATTGTGACTGTGCTCAGCCCCAGTTCACCCCCAGAACCAAGATGGTGGAGACCAATGCTATTATTCCCCCAAAGAGAAATTCTGGGAAGGTACCTCGTCTCCCGAATGCTGCGGTGGGCCTCTGCTCCCAGAGGAAGTTGGACAGAGGGAGGGGGAGGTCTGTGCAAATAGCCACGGGTGTCAGAAAAGACACCAGAAAAGAGATGAAGCAAACCCATTTGCTTTTCTTGTTTTAGGTCTCACGCGAGCCCGCAACCGATTTACCTCCGGTATGATCCCTGTGCAGCTGAAGGCTGCCATCCCCCTCAGACGGGAGCTGGGAGGAGAGAATCTCATGGCGGGAGCCAGGTAAAAAATGCCCCATCAGGGAGCTGGAGTCTTTCAGCTCTGTGGCTGCTTCCTTGATGGATTTTTTTTTTCTTTTAAATATCACATCAGACACTTACAAAGGATGATAAAGCATGATTAAGTCCCATTAAGCACTCTGTCCAGGTCGTAGCCTTTATGGATTAACTGTTGACCCATTCAGCTTAACACACAAAACTCGGCTTGACCCTTTCAAACTCATCCTCCCAGCTTCGTGCTGCAGCTCTGTACCTGCAGCACAAAACACGGGTTTATTTGCTGGGTTTTTTGAGCTAAGAGGGAACGTAGTGTGTTAGCCATCCTAGGCTCTGACTCAGCCCCTTGGGGGAAAACACTGGTTTGCCCTCCTGGACTTTCTCTGTCATCATCAATTTACCTAACCAGAGTATTTTTTGTGTGCTTACTCTGTGCAGGACATGGCACTAATTGCTTGCGAGCTCGTTGTGGGCAGGGAATGTGTCTGCTTCTTTTATATTGTACTCTCCCACGAGCTTAGTACTATCCCACGTGTGTCCCACGTGGACACAGTAAGCACTCAAGAAGTACGATTGACTAAACGAATGAATGAATGAGAGTATCACAGATAGATACATTCCCTGTCTTCAAGGAGCTTACAGTCTAAGAGGGGAAGCAGATGGTAAAATAAGTTACAAATAAGAGTTTAAAGATATGTACATAAGAGCTGGAGTGTGGTGGGCAGTGAGTACCTAACTGCTTAGGGGGGATGGGGGGAAAGAGTGGGAAAATGAGTGGTTAGTCAAGGAAGGCTCCCTGGAGGAGATGTGGCTGCGGATTTCAGGATCAATGTTTATGGTATTTGTTATGCGCCAGACACTGTACTAAGCATTGGGGTGAATACAAGCTTGCTTCTTTATAGCAGGAATGGAAGGCAAGAATAATATTAATAATGATAATAACGATGGTATTTGTTAAGCGCTTACTATGTGCCCGGCACTGTTCTGAGCCACAGTTTCCATCATTTTTCCAATGTGGACCTCTTAGAATCCAGATGACCTAAGCCACAGTTCCCAGGGGCCCGGAGCGGAGCAGGGTTGTGGGTTTGGGTCAGTGTGTCTCACAGCTCCTAACAGGCTGAGCGTGTAACGTAGCGTGGTTGCGCGTTTGTGTCAGTGTTTCACAGCTCTTGTTCGCCCGACGGTATAGCGTAGTGTGATTGCGGGTGTGTGTCAGTGTGTTTCACAACTCCCGTCCAGCTGACGGTATTTCTTCCGGACCAGGATATTCTCCACTGGTGTCGAGCCGGGGTCGGGAACGGCTCTTCGTGGAAACAGACGGACTTGAGCCTGACTCACCCCTCAGGGTCAAAGGGGACCGTGGACTGTAGGCTCTAGACTGTAAGCTCATTGTGGGCAGGGAATGTGTCTGTTTATTGTTGTATTGTGCCCTCCCAAGACCTTAGTGCTGTGCTCTGCATGCAGTAAGCACTCAATAAATACAACTGACTGTTAAGGTCTCCGGAGCTGTATCCCTGCAGATGCCCAGAAAAGCGGGTGGTTGAGGAGGATGGGGGATTGGAAGCTCTTAGTTGGCATTTGGGGGGACAGAACTGCTTCCTGTCAGCTTCTCTCCTTCCATCCCACACTCTCCATTCCCTCAGGCCCTGTGCTGCAGTTAAACTGCTCCCCCAATTCACTTTCTGCTGGTTTGAAGGTTGAAGCTGTAACAGCTCCCTCCCACCTCCCCCACCCTCTTCTTCCGCTCTCCCCTCTCTTCCTTCCCTCTCCCACCTTTCTCCTCTCCCTCTTCCCTCCCGTCCCCCTTCACCTTTCCCATCCTCCCAGGCAGCAACAGCCGGGCTCTGAACAAATGTGCCGTGTACAGCATCGTGACACGATGACATCACAGGGGGGGAGACCAGAGATCGTGTGGCTCTCGGTGCAATAACTGCTCAAAGTTATCATTTCGTTTGGCTCTTCTGCAAGGAAAGGTTGCCAACCCTGCTTCCAAGCCTATGGAAAATGAGATGGGAAGGGTCCAGGATGGGGCCTGTTTCTCGAGGCCGGCTGCAGATATTCTGGTGCCCCAAGGCAGAAGCCCTCCCACCATGCTCAGTGTCCATGCAGCATGACAGAATATCATCCTGTACATCACACTGCCCTTCTTACCACCCCCTCGCCTAAGTGCCCTGGCAACTTGACTCCAATAAATCAGCGGTATTCACGGAGCACTTACTAATAATGGTATTTGTTAGGCGCTTACTACGTGCCAGGCTCTGTACTAAGTGCTGGGACAATAAAAGCTAATCAGGTTGGACATGGTCCCTGTCCCACGAGGGGCTCACAGTCCAAATCCCCACATTACGGATGAGATTACTGAGGCACAGAGAACTGAAGTGACTTGCCCAAGGTCACACAGCAGATAAGTGACAGGGCTGGAATTAGAACCCATGACCTGTGTGCAGAGCACTGTACTAAGTGCTTGGCAGAGTTGCTAGACACATTCCCTGCCCGCAAGGAGCTTAAAGTCTAGAGGGCTCCAAGACCCCAATTTCCCCCTCCAGCCTGCCACCATTTTTGAGAAGGGCAGTGACATGACCACCTTCGAGAGGGATCATCTTTGAGAAAAGTAGCCAGGGTAGCTTTGGAAGGACCCACACAGCCCTCTAGACTGTAAGCTCACTGTGGGCAGGGAATGTGCCTGTTTACTGTTATTTTGTACTCTCCCAAGTGCTTAGTACAGTGCTCCACATACAGTAAGCACTCAATAAAAATGATTGAATTGAATGAATGAACAAATATGGCTTCCCCCGAACCATGACTCCTTGAGACAGTGACTTACCTCATATGCCATCTGAAACTAGCCCTTTCATCTCTTTAAATATAACAGACCTCCTGTGTGAGAGAGTAACCACTTCTTCCTCACGAAGGAATCGTGGTTCCAGGAAAGCAGCAAAGACAGCATGACCTAGGGACAGAGCACGGGCCTGGGAGCATGGAGGACCTGGGTTCTAATCCCTGCTCTGCCATTTTGTCTGCTGGGCGACCTTTGGCAAGTCAGTTCCCTTCTCTGGGCCTCAGTTACCTCATCTGGAAAACGGGGATTAAGACTGTGAGGCCAATGTGGGACAGGGACTGTGTCCAAACCAATTACCTTGTATCTACCCCAGAGCTTAGTACAGTGCCTGGCACATAGTAGGCGCTTAATAACAATGGTAATAATAATAATTATTATTATTATTCAAGTATTTGTTAAGCACTATGCGCCAGGCTTAACAAATACCACAATTATTACTATTCCAGAGAAAGGAAGGTACTGGGGTACGCTGACTATCTGAGTGTCCTCTAAAAAGGGCCTCTCCATGGCCTTGGGGTCCTTTTTGTAAAATTCAGTGGGAGTGGCGGGGGCGAGAGAGTCCAGCCAGATTTCTACTTAGGGTCTTCCCCTCCAATCCCCCGACCTCCAGCTTGACCTTGAAGGTGACAGCCCAGAAGTTTCGAGTTCCGAAATTATAAATCCTCCCTAAGATTTCCCAGGGAACTGTGTGGAGAGGCAAAGAGATTAATGAACCACTTTGTAATTTTCATTATTAAGGTGGGAGGAGAAATGGCTAACTGCTTGGAAATCTGCACACCAATCTTCCCTATGGAGACACTCCTCTTAGCCCATCAAATACACACAACCAATGGTTATATCCTAGTGTTCAAATCATTTCTATCCAGCCAGGGCCTACTGAAGGGCCTCTGGGTGTTTGTACATAGAGCAAAAATGATTTAGCAAGAGAAGCACCGTGGCTCAGTGCAAAGAGCCCAGGCTCTTGGGAATCAGAGGTTGAGACTTAGAACAGTGCTTTGCTCATGGTAAGCACTTAACAAATGCCATCATTATTATTATTATTAATGAACAGAACACTTCTGGAACTCCTCAAGAAACCACTTGTATTCTCCTGCTTTCTGCCTTCTCACTTGGACTAGAAAGCTCCTTCTACCCCGACTTTCTACGACCCTCCCTCGCTCTCTAAAACACAAGCTTCCAAGCTCGTAAGGCTCATACGCATTTGTGAGCAAGTGTGTAGGGGCTCTGCAGATCTTCAGTCAGTCGATCGCTGGTATTTATTGAGTGCTTAATGTGTGAAGAGCACTGTACTAAGCGCTTGGGAGAGTACAATGTAGCAGAGATGGCAGACACATTCCTGCCCACAAGGAATTTCGACAACAGAGGATCCCATCTGCTCTCTGCTCCAACTTGACAGACCTGCCCTACCTGCCAACAATTGGCTGAGGGAACAGCAACCTCTCTTCTGTGGCCAGAAGGCTCCTTGAACCAAGAAAGAAAGGGAGAACACCCTTCCCCAGAATGGGCCTAGGTGTCGGAAGGACCTGGGTTCTAATTTTGACTCCACCACTTGTCTGCCGTGTGACCTCGGCCGAGTCATTTCACTTCTCTGCACCTCAGTTCCCTCATCTGGAAAATGGGGATTAAGTCTGGGGGCCCCATGTAGGGCAGGGACTGTGTCCAACCTGATTTGCTTTGAATCTACCCCAGTGCTCTGAAAGGTGTCTGGCACATAGTAAGCACTTAGCAAATAGCTTAGCTGTTATTATTACGAATCTATCCTACTTAGACCATGCACCCCATGTGGGACAGGGACTGTGTCCAATAATAATAATAATAATAATGGCATTTATTAAGTGCTTACTATGTGCAAAGCACTGTTCTAAGCTCTGGGGAGGTTACAAGGTGATCAGGTTGTCCCACGGGGGGCTCACAGTCTTAATCCCCATTTTCCAGATGAGGGAACTGAGGCCAGAGAAGTTAAGTGACTTGCCCAAGGTCACACAGCTGACAAGTGGCGGAGCCGGGACTTGAACCCATGACCTCTGACTCCAAAGCCCGGGCTCTTTCCACGGAGCCACGCTGCTTCTCGCAGCATGAATAATAAAGTATTCATTCCGCCTGCTTCATCCTCACATCCCTTAAGGCAGTCCCTGCTGTTTATTCAAGTGAAGGTGCTTCTGTGCAAATGAACAGAGACAGATTCCACACTGAACCTGCAATTATCAAAAAAGAAATCATAATAGATAACTTCGGAAGGAATGCATGAATCTGGTCCCTGACAGAACAAGGCTTTGTCACCTCAGGGGTCTGAGTCCATTGACAACCAGCTACTAGAGATAGGCTCATCACCCTAGGCAGGTCACTGCTCTCCCTAGCTTCAAAGCTCTCCTGAGATCCCATCTCCTCCAGGAGGGTTTCCCTGATTAATCTCTCCTTTTTCCCCACCTCCTTAATGCCACTCCAGCACCTCCACATCACCTAAGCACTTGGGTACTAGTCACACTCCCACGCCCTGTGTACAAAGCTTTAAACTCAGTTGCTTCTCCAATACATAATTCATGTTAAAGTCGGTCTCTCCTTTCTAGATCTTAAACTCTTTGAGGGAAAGAATCATGTCTAATAACTCTACTGAAGTCTCCCAGGCGCTTCGAACAGCTCTGCAAGCACTCAGAAAATACTATCGATGGATCTCGACACTGGCCCTTTATTGGGCAATGATTTTGTACTGTGTTTGGGGAGATACCCCCTGACTGGACAAGCCCACCCCCTGATTCTGATCCTTTGAGAATTGGAAAAAGTTGGTCTCAGCAATCTATAGTATTTACTGAGCGTCTTCTGAATGCCTCTAGACAATAAGCTTGTTGTGAGCAGGGAATGTATGTGCAACTCTGTTGCATTGTACTCTCCCAAACGCTTAGGACAGTGCTCTGCACACAGTAAGTGCTCAATAAATACGACTGATTGACTGATTGCTCTGCACATAGTAAGCACTCCATAAGTATCATTAATTGATTGATTGACTGATTGCAGAGCACTGTAACAAGGCCTTGGCTGAGTTAGAGTTAGACACACACCCCACCCCATTAAGACCCCGTATTCTCCCCAAGCTGTTTCCCTCAGGTGACACTTCATTCCCAACAATGTTTTCATATCTAGAAACAGCTTTGGTTTTTTCCCAATGATTGAGAAAAAACCAACATGCTTTGGGCTGGAAAATGGTATAAATGGGAATGCAAACAATTGGCTGGGCTGTAAAATGCTAAACATTGCTAACGAGAACCAAACGCTCAGTTCACCCTAAGCACTTTTCTCCAGGGAATCAAAGAACTTTGCAAGCATTTACCTTCTTATTACCTACCAGCGAGGTGGAATTATCCCAAATTAATAGCTGGGAAACTGCCACACTTGAAGTTGTGCCTCGTCCGAAGCCTAGGCTAAACCCCAAAATGAAATGAAGAGGTCACATTCCTTTCACCACCCTTCTCTTAGAAAAATACATTATGAAGAACTGCTTCATATATGTTCACTTACACAGCTCTACTTCAAAAATATCAGTGCTTCATTCTTCATCCCTTTCACGGTCTGTTTTAAGCCCATCCCTAGTATACAAGAATGCAATGCATCTAAATATATAGAATTTAGCCAACCACATAGCTTCCTTTCCTTTTGAATGCGAACTTGTACTTCCCAAGCGCTTAGTACAGTGCTCTGCACACAGTAAGTGCTCAATAAATACGACTGAATGGAAAGGAAGTGAAACACTGCCATTTCCTTCATATCCTGAACAGAAAGGAGCAACACTAAACCAAATGTCAGCTTGGGACAGCAATTCGGTGTTCTTATTCTTGGGAATCAATACTTCTAATTTTCATATTTCCGGAAATAAAATCGGCATGCGTGGCAGGTATTATGAAATGCCTGCGCAGATCTCTAGGAGGAAGAGGATGTTTTAATAATGCAATGCCCCTGGCTGCAATCAAGTTCAGAGACAAAGAAGTTGAAGCCCCAAACCAGCAGATTAAGATTCCCAAGCTTGCTGAAGATCAGTACTGTTCAAATATTTCAAATCTGCCTAAGTCCAAAGCCACATTGCAAGATCAATGCAAAACCAAGTCAAAAGCGGTGGCTAGAGCCAGGATCAGAAGAAAATGCGAGCTGACTATTGAGAGCTGGGAGTGGAAGAAATCTTTCTCCGAAGCTTTAATAGCTCACCATCCCTGGTCGAATAGATCGAGTAGTTCAGAGAGCAAAAATGACTCTGAGAGCGTGAAGGGAACTCTAGCCAACAAACAGTTCGGGATTACTTCAGAACATAGCTCTCAAACAATACCGAAATGCTGGTCCTGCCAAAAGATAAAAGCCCACTCTTTCTACAGGTATTTCTTAGTCCTCCGAAAACAAGCGGAGTGTCCTAGTGGATAGAGCATCGTCCTGAGCGTCAGAGGGACCTGGGTTCTAATCCTGCATCTGCCACTTGTCTGGTGAGTGGCCTTGGGCAAGTCAATTCACTTCTCGTGCCTCAGTTACCTCGTCGGTAAAATGGGGATTAAGACTGTGAGCCCCAAGTGGAACATGGACTGTGTCCAAACTGATTAGCTTGTATCTACCCTGGCGCTTAATACAGTGTCTGTCATATAGTAAGTGCTTAATACCGGTAAAAAAAAAAAGCTCTGCCTATATTTTGTATTGAGATTTTCACTGGGTGGAAAAAGGGCTCTGATGATTTCCAGTTCAGGTCTGTGACTGAGCTGCCCAATGCTCATGAATTCATAATAATAATAATAATAATGATTATAATTATTCATGCATTTCAAATTCAATGCATTTCAATGCAAATTCATCATATTTATTGAGTGCTTACTGTGTGCAGAGCACTGTACTAAGCGCTTGAATAATGATGGCATTTGTTAAGCACTTACTATATGCAAAGCACTTTTCTAAGCGCTGGGGGGGTTACAAGGTGATCAGGTTGCCCCACGTGGGACTCACAGTCTTAATCCTCATTTTACAGAAGAGGGAACAGAGGCCCAGAGAAGTGAAGTGACTTGCCCAAAGTCACACAGCTGACAAGTGGCGGAGCCGGGATTAGAACCCATGACCTCTGGCTCCCAAGCCCGGGCTCTTTCCACTGAGCCACGCTGCTGGCATTTGTTAAGTGCTTACTATGTGCCAGGCACTGTATTAAGCGCTGGGGTGGTTACAAGCAAGTCAGGTTGGACACAGTCCCTTGTCCCACGTGGGGATCACAGTCTCAATTCCCATTTTCCAGATGAGGCAACTGGGGTGCAGAGAAGTGAAATGACTCGCCCGAGGTCGCACAGCAGACCATTAATTCATTCATTCATTCAGTCGTATTTATTGAGCGCTTACTGTGTGCAGAGCACTGTACCAAGCGCTTGGCAACATATAGAGACGGTCCCTACCCAACAGTGGGCTCACAGTCTAGAAGGGGGAGACAGAGAACAAAACATATTAACAAAATAAAAAAATAGAATATATATGCACAAATAAATAGAGTAATAAATAAGTACAAACATATATACATATATACAGGCCAGTGGAAGAGCCGGGATTAGAGCCCAAGTCCTTCTTACTCCCAGGGCCGGGCTCTCTCCTCTACATGAGCTGGTTGGATTCTCTCCATCCAGCTTTGGGAGACGGGTCAATCAATCAATCAATCAATCAATCATATTTATTGAGCACTTACTGTGTGCAGAGCACTGTACTAAGCGCTTGGGAAGTACAAGTTGGCAACATATAGAGACAGTCCCTACGCAACAGTGGGCTCACAGTCTAAAAGGGGGAGACAGAGAACAAAACCAAACATACTAACAAAATAAAATAAGTAGAATGGATATGTACAGGTAAAATAAATAAATAAATAGAGTAATAAATAAGTACTAATAAATAAATAAATAAATAAATAGAGTAATAAATAAGTACAAACATATATACATATATACAGGTGCCCTGAACCTGAGCCGTGCCCTGCAACGAAACCCCAGCGCAACTGGAGCAGCTGGGGTGCGGAGCGGTGGAACCCAGTGCATTCTCAGCAGAGCGGTGCTTCCCAAAAGTCGGAAAACAGGAGCAAGGAGAATGGAAATGAACACCTTGTGGGCTAACCAAGGAGAAAATCTGAGGCTTTTTAATCCAAATCCACTGAGACAGGTCACTGGCCCTGCAAGGACTGCAAGAGAAGCAGTATGGCCTAGTGGAAAGTGCAACGGACTGGAAGTTAGAGAAGCAGCGTGGCTCATTGGAAAGAGCCCGGGCTTTGGAGTCAGAAGTCATGGGTTCCAATCTCGCCTCCACCACCTGTCAGCTGTGTGACTTTGGGCAAATCACTTCGCTTCTCTGGGCCTCAGTTCCCTCATCTGCAAAATGAGGATGAAGACTGTGAGCCCCATGTGGGACAACCTGATCACCTTGTAACCTCCCCAGTGCTTAGAACAGTGCTTTGCACATAGTAAGCGCTTAATAAATGCCGTTATTATTAAATTAGGGGATCAGGCAGAAACTCCTCACCCTGGGCTTCAAAGCTGTCCATGCCCTCGCCCCCTCCTAACTCACCTCCCTTCTCTCCTTCTACAGCCCACCCCGCACCCTCCGCTCCTCCGCTGCTAATCTCCTCACCGTACCTCGCTCTCGCCTGTCCCGCCATCGACCCCCGGCCCACGTCATCCCCCGGGCCTGGAATGCCCTCCCTCCACCCATCCGCCAAGCTAGTTCTCTTCCTCCCTTCAAGGCTCTGCTGAGAGCTCACCTCCTCCAGGAGGCCTTCCCAGACTGAGCCCCTTCCTTCCTCTCCCCCTCGTCCCCCTCTCCATCCCCCCATCTTACCTCCTTCCCTTCCCCACAGCACCTGTATATATGTATATATGTTGGTACATATTTATTACTCTATTTATTTACTTATTTATTTATTTTACTTGTACATATCTGTTCTATTTTATTTTGTAGTATGTTTGGTTTTGTCTCCCCCTTTTAGACTGTGAGCCCACTGTTGGGTAGGGACTATCTCTATATGTTGCCAATTTGTACTTCCCAAGCGCTTAGTACAGTGCTCTGCGCACAGTAAGTGCTCAATAAATATGATTGATGATGGTGATGATCTGGCTTCTCATCTTGGCTCTGCTGGTTGCCTGCTGTGTGACCAAGGGCAAGTCACTTCACTTCTCTGTGCCCCAGTTTTCTCAACTGTAAAATGGGGATTCCATGCCTGTTTTTCTTTTTTTATGGTATTTGTTAAGCACGTACTATGTGCCGGGCACGCTTCTAAACGCTGGGGTAGATACCAGGTAATCAGGTTGGACACAGGCCCTGTCCCACACTGGGGCTCACAGTCCTAACCCCCCTTTTACAGAAAAGGAAACTGAGGTGCAGAGAAGTGAAGTGACTTGCCCAAGGTCACCCAGCAGACAAGTGAAGGAGCCAGGATTAGAACCCAAGTCCTTCTAACTCCTGTGCTCTATCCACTAGGCAATGCTACCTGTTCTCCCTCCTACTTAGATCATCATCATCATCATCAATCATATTTATTGAGCACTTACTGTGTGCAGAGCACTGTACTAAGCACTTGGGAAGTACAAGTTGGCAACATATAGATTGTGAGCCCCTTGCGGGACAGGAACTGTGTCCGACCTAATTAACTTGTATCTACCCCAGTCCTTAGAACAGCGTTTGGCACGTAGTAGGCACTTAACAAATATTATTTTTAAAAAACAGGATTTCTTGAACACTAGTTCCACCCCAGTGCTTAGAGCAGTGTTTGATGCATAGTAGACACTTTAACAAATACCATTTAAGAAAAAGGGACTTTTTGGACACTAATTCTACCCACGTGCTTAGAGCAGGGTTTGATGCATAGTAAGCGCTTAACAAATACCATTTTGTTTAAAAAAAAAAAAAGGATTTCTTGAACATCAGTTCCGGTGATGGAGAAAGGGAATATGGTGAGTCCTCAAACCCTCACTTACATGCACAAATACACACCTTAATGTCTCTCTCACTCACACGCATACACACACACCCTAACGTCTCTCTGGGCTGACAGGAAGCCCACGGAGGTTCTCTTCGCTCAGGCAAAGCCTGGCTGGAAAGAGATTAAAGATTTCCAGCTCATGTCTAAGACTACCTTCTGTAGAGCAGCTAGAAACAGTTTTCCAGAGCAGGAGCAGGAATTTGCAAGGAGGGAAGGCCTTTTTCAACCTTGGCGGCGAGCGGCTCGGAAGGGCAGTGGGAAAACCCTCTAGTGGGAAAACCCCAGCGTTTAGAAGAGTGCCCGGCACACAGTCCGTGCTTAACAAATACCATAAAAAAAGAAAAACAGGTATGGAATCCCCATTTTACAGTTGAGGAAACTGGGGCACAGAGAAGTGAGGTGACTTGTCCTTAGTCACACGGCAAAACCCAGGGCAGCGGGGGTCCCGGGTGAACCCCGTGGGCTCCTTCCCGCACCTGCCTTCGCAGAGGGGGTGGGAGGGGGGTCAACTGTTGCATCCTGAGAGCATCATTCATCCCTGAGAGAGCCACTGAAGACCTTGAGGCGAGCCCGTCTGTTCCACCACCCTCACATCTTGGATTTCGGGGGAGCCGGGGGATGGGGAGGGGGTTGCCAATTGGCCCCTCCTCCAGCCTCGTCCCCAACACTGAAGCCGAGAGACCCGCCCTGCCCCTCTTTGCTAGCAGACTTTCCTGGGGGCGGCGGGGTTGGGAGTATTGGGGAGGGGGCTCGTCTCCCACCCCCCGGTTGGTACTCACTTGCTCCCGGGCCCTCCGCCTGCCATTCGGTCTCCTCCACGGCCCCGTAGCGCCGCAGAGGCTTCCCCGCCTCCGGGTGGGCGGCTAGGGATTGCTTCAACTCCATCCCTGGGGTCGGTGGGCGCTGGGAGACGGGGGGGGCGGCTCCTCTACTCCATCCTCCTCCCCCCCGCCCCGCCCTGGGGCTGCGGGGTGGGGGGCGGCTCCGGCCTGGTGCGTTTTTAAGGGGTCGGGGGTCCGGGGGGCTGCAGCATCTGTCCCTGCGCGGCCCGCGCAGACTGGTACCCAAGAGAGATGGAGAGGGATGCAGCGCACATGCGCAGTAGCGACGCGGCCCGCAGAGGGATGGGAGGGGGCGGAGCAGAAAGACTCCGGGAGAACCAGCCGCGGGGACCTCAATAATAATAATAATAATGATAATAATAATAATAATGGCATTTGTTAAGCGCCTACTCTGTGCAAAGCACTCATTCATATTTTGTTAGTATGTTTGCTTTTGTTCTCTGTCTCCCCCTTCTAGACTGTGAGCCCGCTGTTGGGTAGGGACTGTCTCTATATGTTGCCGACTTGGACTTCCCAAGCGCTTAGTACAGTGCTCTGCACACAGTAAGCGCTCAATAAATACGATTGATTGATTGATTGATTGATTCAGTCGTATTTATCGAGCACCTACTGTGTGCAGAGCACTGGACTGAGCGCTTGGGAAGCCCAACATAGATGGTCCCTACCCAACAGCGAGCTCACAGGCTATTGTTATATATTATTAGAATTAGAGAAGCAGCGTGGCTCAGTGGAAAGAGCCCGGGCTTCGGAGGCGGAGTTCACGGGTTCGAAGCCCGGCTCCGTCAGTTGTCAGCTGGGTGGCTCTGGGCAGGTCGCTTCACTTCTCTGGGCCTCAGTGACCTCATCTGGAAAATGGGGATTAGGATTGGGAGCCCCCGCGTGGGACAACCTGATCACCTTGTAACCTCCCCAGCGCTTAGAACAGTGCGTTGCACGTAGTAAGCGCTTAATAAATGCCATAATAATTATTATTATTATTAGCGCTGGAATAATAACGGCGCTTACATAGTAAGCGCTTAATAAATGCCATTAATATTATTATTATTATTATTATTAGTCTAAGCGCTGGAATAATAACGGCACTTACTATATGCAAAGCACTGTTCTAAGCGCTGTGGAGGTTACAAGGTGATCAGGTTGTCCCACGGGGGGCCCGCAGTCTAAATCCCCATTTTACAGATAAGGGCACAGAGGCACAGAGTTCTTCTAGACTGTGAGCCCACTGTTGGGTAGGGACCATCTCTATATGTTGCCAACTTGTGCTTCCCAAGCGCTTCGTACAGTGCTCTGCACACAGTAAGCGCTCAATAAATGCGATTGAATGAATGAATGAATGAACACAGAAGTGACTTGCCCAAAGTCACACAGCTGACAATTGGCAGGGCTGGGATTTGAACTCACAACCTCTGACTCCAAAACCCGGGCTCTTTCCACTGAGCAACTCTGCTTCTCTACCCATTGACTCGCTCAACCAGCGCTTAAAACAGTGCTTTGCACATAGTAAGCACTTAATAAATGCTGTTATTATTATTATTATTATTATTATTATCTGGCCCAGGCTAAACCGTTGCTGCGTTGAAAGAGCTCTGAGGACTATTGGATAATAATAATAATAATAATGGCATTTATTCATTCATTCAATCGTATTTTTATTTATCAATTTAAATATTTATTTATTTGATTATTGGTTGTTATTACAATTATTATTGGTTATTATTTGATTATTGATCATTTGAGTATTTATTAAGCACTTACTATGTGCAAAGCACCATTTTAAGCGCTGGGGAGGTACAAGATGATCAGGTTATCCCACGGGGGGCTCCCACTCTTCATCCCCATTTTACAAATGAGGTCACTGAGGCCCAGAGAAGTGAAGTGACTTGCCCAAAGTCACACAGCTGACAATTGGCAGAGCTGGGATTTGAACTCACAACCTCTGACTCCAAAGCCCGGGCTCTTTCCACTGAGCCACTGTGCTTCTCTACCCAGTGACTCGCTCATCCAGTGCTTAGAACAGTGCTTTGCACATAGTAAGTGCTTAATAAATGCCATTATTATTATTATCATTATTATCTGGCCCAGGCTAGACCGTTGCTGCACTGAAAGAGCCCCGAGGACTACTGGATAATAATAATAACAATAATAATAATGATGGCATTTATTCATTCATTCAATTGTATTTATATTTATTAATTTAAATATGGATTTGATTATTAATTGTGATTATAATTATTATTGGTTGTGATCGATTATTATTTGATTGTTGATTATTTGAGTAGTTATTAAGTGCTTACTATGTGCAAAGCACCGTTCTAAGCACTGGGGAGGTACAAGGTGATCAGGTTGTCCCACGGGGGGCTCCCAGTCTTCATCCCCATTTTACAGATGAGGTCACTGAGGCCCAGAGAAGTGAAGTGACTTGTCCAAAGTCACACAGCCAGGATTTGAACCCATGACCTCTGACTCCAAAGCCCGGGCTCTTTCCACTGAGCCACGCTGCTTCTCTGATGAGCGGGGGTGATGGTTTGGGAGGTTTTTTAATTGAGGTGATGGGTTTTGGTGGTGGGGGGGATCGGTTTAGGGGTTGTTTGGTTTTTTCTGCATGAGCCCCCATCGCTCTCTGGGCAAGCCTCTCTCTGAAGCTGGGTGGGAATCGGTTTAGGGGTAATTTGCTTTTCCTCCATAAGTCCCCCTCTCTCTCTGGGCAAGTCTGTCTCTGAAGCAGGGGGGGAATCGGTTTAGGGGTTGTTTGTTTTTTTTTTCTGCATGAGCCCCCCACTCTCTCTGAACAAATCCCTCTCTGAAGCGGGGCAGGAATCGGTTTAGGGATTGCTTGTTTTTCCTCCATAAGTCCCCCTCTCTCTCTGGGCAAGTCTGTCTCTGAAGGGATGAAGACTGGGAGCCCCCGTGTGGGACAACCTGATCACCTTGTACCTCCCCAGTGCTTAGAACGGTGCTTTGCACATAGTAAGCGCTTAATTAATACTCAAATAATCAATAATCAAATAATAATCACTCATAACCAATAATAATTGTAATAATTTATTTTACTTGTACATATCTATTCTATTTATTTTATTCTGTTAGTATGTTTTGTTTTGTTCTCTGTCTCCCCCTTCTAGACTGTGAGCCCACTGTTGGGTAGGGACCGTCTCTAGATGTTGCCAACTTGGACTTCCCAAGCGCTTAGTACAGTGCTCTGCACACATTAAGCGCTCAATAAATATGATTGATTGAATGAATGAATGAATTGAATCCCCCCCACTTTACCTCCTTCCCCTCCCCACAGCACCTGTATATATGTTTGTACATATTTATTAGTCTATTTATTTTACTTGTACATATTTGCTATTCTATTTATTTTATTTTGTTAAAATGTTTTGTTTTGTTCTCTGTCTCCCCCTTCTAGACTGTGAGCCCACTGTTGGGTAGGGACCGTCTCTATATGCTGCCAACTTGGACTTCCCAAGCGCTTAGTACAGTGCTCTGCACACAGTAAGTGCTCAATACATACGATTGATTGATTGATTGATTGATTGAGTGCTCTCCCCTTCGGCTGAGGATGAAGGTGGGCACCTGTTTTGAATCCGTGGAGGATGCTTCATATACCTTTGGCAGTGGGCAAATTCAGTGGGAGCGGGAAGTATAACAGCGATGCATGGGGCGGGAGGTCTCCTAAAAATGTGTGTGTGGATGTGTGTGAATGAATATGAAGGCTAGCTGAGAATACTAAGGATCCAATTAGAACGGAGCCGCCTGGAAAGGTTAGAACGAGCCACTGATTAATTTCCACAAACTCTGAGTAATCTCTATTAGTATCACATTCTCCAAGTTCATATCATCAAGAGTATAAAGCAAATGGATTGTCAGGGGGCGGGGGGAAAACATGCTCAGATGAGGTAATTACGGAGTTCTCTATCAAAGCATCCACCAGTAGGATGTAAACGTTGTATAATGTGTCAGGCAATAATCAAAATTGGTCATCTTCAATGGTAAACCTCTCAAAACGCAGCAATGAGATAAACCCCTGTCTGTCTGCTCACCTTTGGGGCCTAGTAAGGGCGATTAAGTAGCTGGTTGAAATAATAGCCATCTGAGGAGGAGTATTTATCTCGGGATCACTACTGGAAAGTTTCAGGAACCTGGTCTGGAAACTCTTCCAGTCTCGGCTACGGGAGGTAGAGTCAAGCAGAGCCCTACCGTTTCCAATTCCCAGCTTGGCCAGTGGCTAATGAGTAGAAGGCAATCTGCAACAAGTCAAAACTCACCCGCGCCGGGTAGCATCATCATCATCATCATTCACATTTATTGAGCGTTTACTGTGTGCAGAGCACTGTACTAAGCGCTTGGGAAGTACAAGTTGGCAACATATAGAGACAGTCCCTACCCAACAGTGGGCTCAGCGTCTTGGGAGAGAGGTGAAGGTGGAGGCTCAAGTTAACTGTGCAGAAGGAGGCAATGCTAAACCACTTCTGTATTTTTTACCAAGAAAACTCTACGGATGCACTACGAGAACGAATGCCGATGGAGGCGGGGTGTTCTGAGAGAGATGTGTCCATGGAGTTGCTGTGGGTCGGCTACGATTCGACGGCATAGGACAAAACAAGGATTATTTAAAAGCTTGGAAGTAGCTCCTCTACTCTTGGATTCTCACTGTGGCGTGATGCCCTTCTGCCAGGGAGGCGTGGGAAGGCTAGACGACGGGACTAAGGGTCAATGGGAATCAGTGCAAGGAATCAGGAAACAGCGGCGGTTTTAGTCTGCCGTGTCTGCTGTACAGAAAGGAAAAGTCATGCACTAGATACGTTGGGGCCCCGTTCAACGTGCTTCCGACTCCAGAGCAGCGTTCTTAGCCACGACGTACATTTTGACTTCTTACCTCTCATGAATTTGGTGAAGCAAGTGTCTTAAGCGTGAAAGAGGACACCGGGCGAAATGACAGCGTGCTAAGATAAGCATCTTTGCTGCTGTGAAATAACCTAAATCGTGGCTTGGAAAGGCTGAATGTATACTTCTGCATCTAAAAGGGATTGTAGATGCCCAGAAACTAATGATAAAACCATGAAGATACATAAGAAGGAAACATAATCCTTCTCAAAATATACCTCCTTGAGTTTGGGGATATGAAGAGGAGAAAAAATATTTTTAAAAAATCAGTGCACATTCAAATCACTCAAACCGTTATTACTGATTACAGAGAATCTCTAACATCTCCTGAAGCATTTCTTCTCACAAAACTGCTTCTTCTGATCACTGAACTCCCTCTCCATCCCTCCAGTGATTAGGAAAAAGAGACCTAATACGAGTGGGGCTGTGTTAATCATGAGACTTGAGTGCATACACTGATCAATCTCTTACCAACGGCCCAAGATTGCTACCATTTGCATCCGGGAAAGTATATACAACGGGCTGGTTATCTCCCCGAAAGGGCAATGCACTGTTATGGCTGGCACAACTGGTGCAGATGAAGAGAAAAAGCCTTTCTGTGCCTTAA
Source organism: Tachyglossus aculeatus (assembly GCF_015852505.1). Classification (NCBI taxonomy): domain Eukaryota; kingdom Metazoa; phylum Chordata; class Mammalia; order Monotremata; family Tachyglossidae; genus Tachyglossus; species Tachyglossus aculeatus. The sequence continues at coordinate 71,382,346 of NC_052086.1, forward strand.
GTGGAAGAGGAGGATGGGAGGCAGGGGGGAGAGGAAGGAGGACAAGCCAGCGGCTAGAAAAGTGTAAAAAGGGTCATCTCCCCAACCGTGAATTGCATCCTGTATCCTGTACTCTGTCTTTCAAGCAGGGGTGTGTGAGCTACAACCTGAAGCTATGCAGCTACCAGAGGATTATTAGGCTGAAGAAAGTTCAAGGCACCAGCCTCATGTAGATGGTTTAATACGACATGGCACTGGCTGTGTCTCTAAGTCAATAGTGATTAGAGTTTATCCTGATTGAGCTCCTTTATTCCAAGAAGTTACACTTATTCTCAAACACGAATCTATTTATCTGTAAGGCAGTTTGGTCAGATCCCAAGCCTGCACGTGTTCAGCCAGGAGACTGAAACCGCTGGGCAGACTGGAGGCTGATGGAACGGTGAAAAGTGAAATGATTCACCTTAAGTTTGCCCAGAAACAAGTGGTGCAGAGCCAAGAATAGGACTCAGATCTCCTGACTATTATGGCAGTGCCTTATCCCCCAAGATTACGTTGAGTAAAAGCAAATTAATTCGCACACATTAGGGGCTTGGATTCGAGGACGGCAGACGTATGTTTGGGAGGACGTTTTTAATATGTCTGCATCCATTTTGCCATTCTGAACAAAAGTCGAGAAAGAACAGCTTGCATTAAAGGAATGAGAATTGCTTAAAACAGCAACAACAAAACCCCCACTAAAACTCATTTCAGAAAACAAAATCTAAAATAGAGTTACGGCACAGCCTCCCGAACCAGACCAGAGTGAGTCGGTGTATCCTGGGTATGGAAGAAGGAAACACAGCATTGGATCTGGGGTTTGAGCTAGAGTATCTGGTTGGGCAGGTGTTTAATTCTTTTTTAAAATGGAATTGTCCTGATCGGTGGTCTCATTAGCAGCCAAGACACACAAACGTGCACAAGCACGCACGGGAGACCTCAGATGCACTCGCACAATCAATTTGTTCTGCTAAATGAAAACCAAATTTTGTCACAGATGTATCAATTGGCTGGGCTGTGCAGATGAGGGAAAATCACATAAAGCTATACTGGACAGCCGGTCTTGCTCTCTGCGGGGTTCCATCGCCACACAGATCAGCCAGGCTGCTGAGAAATTCCTATCTGTACTACACTGGATGTGAAAGCTAAATTGAGCCCCGTTCTTTTCCGCTGTGATTCTAGGAGAATGCCCCGTGGAGTAGTACAGAAGTGTGAAATTTCACTCCAGAGAGATTCCTGTCTGAGTAAGAAACCTAAGCGTGATGTGCTCTTCAACTGACAGATTTATAGGCACTGCCCAGCAGTTGTTTTGCAGCCAGGATTTAGGGGATGAAGTTAACTCTTCTACTATTTAGAGCCTGAGCATCCAATTCCAATTTATTGGAAGGGCTCATTTCTTCCTACGAAAATACCAGTGTGCTGGTTTCTTAGAGCCGATCTCTGTCCAAGCCAGCCTACCAGCCTTCCTCTCTACCCTGCCCTTCCCCACAATTCTTCCATCTTCCCCACCTCCTTCCTAGTTCATCTCCCCTAGTTTCTCTGTCGCCGTCAACCCCATCCCACCATCCAACCAGCCTAGACAGACCCATGCCCCATAAGCGCTTAGTACAGTGCTCTGCACATAGTAAGCACTCAATAAATACGATTGATTGAATAGACACACACGTGGAGACCCGATTACCCTTTCCCATACACGTTCTCTCTAATGCAAACCACACACTCCTCTGCCGCACACAAAGGCGAGTGCAGTGTATCCGGTGCTAAGCGACAGTCAGGTAATAGGAACCACCAACTTCTCATCAGCCATCTACTATACTTTTTAATAGTATTGGTAATTAGGAATATCTGGTTTTCATTTTTCAGTCCACCAGTAGCATCTCCCCACTCCTCAAAATCTCCAATGGTTTCCCATCCACCTCTGCATCAGACAGAAACTCCTTTATCATGGATTTTAAGGCACTCGGAATCAGCTCCCCTCCTCCACTTACTTTACCTCACTGATTTCCTATTACAACCCTCTCCATACACTGCACTCCTCTAATATCTACCTCCTTACTGTATTCTGATCTCATTTGTCTTGCTGTCAATTCCTTGCACACATCCAAGAACTCCCTCCTCCTTCATATTCACCAGATCATGCCTTTCCCCACTTTTAACCCCAATTAAAACCCCAACTCCTCAAAAAAGACTTTCCGACCAACTCCTCAGTTTCCCGATTTGCTCCCTTTCTGTATCTTGGAAATGTACACCTAAAGCACATGATAATCACCAGCCTCGCAGCAACTTTGTACTTACCTATTTCCCCATCTCTAATTTATTTGAATGCCCATCAATCAATCAGTGATAGTTATTGAGCACTTACTGTGTGCAGAGCACTGTAATAATCGCTGGGAAAGGTACAATAGCATTGGTAGATACAGTCCCTGTCCACCACAGATTAGAGAGGAAGATGGGCATTAAAAAAAAAAATCTTACAGATGGACATATTCATAAGTAACGTGGGTGGGGTTCAGACTCAAATGAATAGGTGACACAGAAGAGAGAGTGAGGAGAGGAAGTGAGGGTTTAGTCAGGAAAGGCCTCTTGGAGGAAATCATCATCATCATCATCATCAATCGCATTTATTGAGCACTTTCTGTGTGCAGAGCACTGTACTAAGCGCTTGGGAAGTACAAGTTGGCAACATATAGAGACAGTCCCTACCCAACAGTGGGCTCACAGTCTAAAAGGGGGAGAAATTTGCTATTAGGATGGCTTTGAAGGTGAGGAGAGGAATTGTCTGTCGGATATGAAGAGAGAGGGCATTCCAGGACAGAGGGAGGACATGGGCAGTGAGAAAGATGAGATTGAGGTACGGCGAGTAGGGTGGCACTAGAGGAGAGAGATATGTGGGTTGGACTGTCGAAAGATCAGCAAGATAAGGTAGGAGGGAGCGAGCCACTTGTTATCTTCTCCAGCTCCAGTCCTTTGAAGAACTGTTCCCCCGATCCTGACCACCAAGCGGGGAAAAGGAGGAATTTAAGAGAGGAGAAAGGCATGAAACTGAAGCTCGAAGAAGGGACAAGGAAGAGAGGAGGTAGACAAGATATGGGAGAGAAAAGGAGAGAATTGAGGAGCCCGACACAGAGAGACGGAGATGGAGAGGGACGGTGAGTTGCAGAGTATTTGAGAATGAATGCCAGAGTAAGAGTGAATCAGATCGGATTCGGCAGGGTTCAAGCCCAGTGGTTACACCCTGACGGGCAAGGCCTAATAATGCTGAGTAGAAAATCAAACATGAAATTCACCATTAAAGCCCAGAGGCAGAGATGAAAGCTGTGACTTAGCTGGTGTCCCCAGAACAACCTGTCTTTCCTCTGCCTAGAAGGAGCCTCAAACTGCACCTGTGGGCTCCTGGTGGCACACATCCAGGAAATAATTGTAATAATAATAATAATAATGATGGCATTTATTAAGCGCTTACTGTGTGACTCTTCCAAGCACTGGGGAGGTAACAAGGTGTTCAGGTTGTCCCATGGGGGGCTTACAGTCTTAATCCCCATTTTACAGATGAGGTAACTGAGGCACAGAGAAGTGGCTTGCCCAAAGTCACCCAGCTGACAATTGGCGGAGCTGGGATTTGAACCCATGACCTCTGACTCCAAAGCCCAGGCTCTTTCCACTGAGCCACACTGCTTCTCTACTATTCATTAAGCGCTTACTACTTGCAGGGCACTGTTCTAAGCGCTGGGGTAGATACAAGCTAATCAACTTGGATAACAATAATAATAATGATGGCATCTATTAAGTGCTTACTATGTGACTGTTCTAAGTGCTGGGGAGGTAACAAGGTGTTCAGGTTGTCCCATGGGGGGCTCACAGTCTTAATCCCCATTTTACAGATGAGGTCACTGAGGCACAGAGAAGTGACTTGCCCAAAGTCACCCAGCTGAAAACTGGAGGAACTGGGATTTGAACCCATGACCTCTGACTCCAAAGCCCGGGCTCTTTCCACTGAGCCACGCTGCTTCTCGTGGGTGTAGTCCACGTCCCACATGGGGCTCAGAGTCTTATTCCCCGTTTTACAGATTAGGTAACCGAGACACAGAGAAGCGACTTGCCCAAGGTCAGACAGCAGAGAAGTGGTGGAACCAGATTTAGAACTCCCAGCTTGTACTTCCCAAGCACTTAGTACACTGCTCTGTACACAGTAAGCACTCAATAAATACGATTGATTGATTGATTAATTTCTGACTCCCGAGTCGATGTTCTAGCCCGCCGTTGGGTAGCGACCGTCTCTATCTGTTGCCAACTTGTACTTCCCAAGCGCTTAGTACGGTGCTCTGCACACAATAAGTGCTCAATAAATACGATTGAATGAATGTTCTATCCTCGAGACGATTCTGCTACGCGCTTCCGGCCTACACACTACCTAGGTAATTTTTTTTAAATGGCATTTATTAAGCGCTTACTATGTGCAAAGCACTGTTCTAATAATAATAATAATAATAATGGCATTTATTAAGCGCTTACTATGTGCAAAGCACTGTTCTAAGCACTGAGGAGGTTACAAGGTGATCAGGTTGTCCCACGGGGGGCTCACAATCTTAATCCCCATTTTACAGATGAGGTAACTGAGGCACAGAGAAAGGTGACTTGCCCAAAGTCACCCAGCTGACAATTGGCTGAGCCAGGATTTGAACCCATGACCTCCGACTCCAAAGCCCGGGCTCTTTCCCATTGAGCCACACTGCTTCTCTAGGTAATTCCCTACCTACACCCCATCTCTCTCTTCCTAAATCCATCCTGCCCCACCTCAACTACTCACCCCAATCCCTTATCGTACCCGCTCCCTCTCTCACGACCGGTCTCATATGAACGGCAAGGGCACAAAATTAATTGCACAAAACTAACGCCTCTTTCAAATAAAAATCAATCTCCCTAGCCGTCCGAAGTCCCGTGACTGAAGCTTGGACCAAAATAATATTTCCAAGAATTTGCCCAGAGAGATTTCACCATGGGTCTCTCTTGTTGACATATTTGCTTATGCAAGCCCGGGAAAAGTACAGGTGTTGCTTAGAAGAGGTATTTCATTCATTCAGTCGTATTTATTGAGCACTTACTGTGTGCAGAGCACTGGACTAAGCGCTTGGGAAGTACAAGTTGGCAACATATAGAAACGGTCCCTACCCAACAGTGGGCTCACAGTCTAGAAGTGGGCTCACGGTCTGGAAAACCAGACAAACAAGGCACTCTGAAGAGCATTTTAAAATTGAGTTTTTGACACTCTGAAGTGGCCACTGGAATTCATTAAACCAACTGAAGGGGAAATGATAACTGCGGTCCCAAACCTAATGATTTCTGAGGTTTGCAGGAGCTTTTGTTTCACTGGGGGAAGGATAATCAAGCGATCAGTCAATCAGTCATATTTATCGAGCACTTACTGTGTGGAAAGCACTGTACTAAAGCGCTTAGGAGCATGCGATGGAATTGGTAGACACTTTCCCTGCCCGGAATGCAAATGTTCGGAGGTTCAAATGCGTGCAGATCAATGCTATTTCATGATAAGGATGACATATTTGTCTTTCCAAGGCAGCCATATATTTAAGGTGTTTGTACATACTGTGCTGGTAACTAAAAAATGATCTCATGACCCCAGAAGTACCATATTACAAGTGAGCAGGGAAAATCATAGGCCTGGTTGATGTGCCATTTTTCCAGATGGGCATGGCAACATTTCAGAGCTAAATTGCGTAGTGGGGAGGGGACAGGGGTTTTATCTGACGTAATAAACTTGCACCTATTCCAGTGCTTAGAACAGTGCTTGACATTGTACGTGCTTAACAAATACCATAAAAAAGAGGACAAGTTACCTCTCCCAGGATCTGAGATCCAAGGCCTAGTGGAAAGAGTACGGGCCTGGGATTTAGAGGACCTGGGTTCTAATCCTGGATCTGCCACTTGTCTGTTGGCACTCGACTTCTCTGCACCTCAGTTACCTCATCTATAAAATGTGGATTAAGACTGAAGTCCATGTGGGACTGGGTCCAGCCTGATTATCTTGTATTTACTCCTATGCTTAAAATAGTGCCTGGCACTTAGTAAGTGCTTAACAAATTCCGTTAACCAAGAATAAAGCCTAATTCTTGAGATCTAGTACTCTTTTTGGTAGCTGTGAGAAGATAATAATAATAATAATGGAATTTATTAAGCGCTTACTATGATTATTATTATTATTATCTTCTCATAGCTACCAAAAAGAGTACTAGCTCTCAAGAATTAGGCTTTATTCTTGGTTAACGGAATTTGCAAATGGCATTTATTAAGCACTTACTATGTGCAAAGCACTGTTCTAAGAGGTGGGGAGGTTACAAAGTGATCACGTTGTCCCACGGGGGGCTCACAGTCTTAATCCCCATTTTCCAGATGAGGGAACTGAGGCCCAGAGAAGTGACTTGCCCAAAGTCACGCAGCTGACATTGGCGGAGCCGGGATTTGAACCCATGACCTCTGACTCCAAAGCCCGGGCTCTTTTCACTGAGCCACGCTGCTTCTCTAGGAGATGTGCACTAGGTAGGAATAGTTGAGGGAAGAAGGGAAAGAAGAGTATTGCTTAAATCCATTTACAGTTCATTCATTCATTCAATAGCATTTATTGAGCGCTTACTGTGTGCAGATAACTGTACTAAATGCTTGGGAAGTCCAAGTTGGCAACATCTAGAGACGGTCCCTACCCAACAGCGGGTTCACAGTCTAGAAGGGGGAGACAGACAACAAAACATATTAACAAAATTCCCAGTGCGACACTCAAATCCATGGATATCACTTTATAGTCACCGAGAAAGTGCCATCTAACCACCCCACCTGTCTCACACTAGTTGTGGGCAGGGAAAGTATCTATCGTATTGTTATATCGTACTCTCCCAAGCACTTAGTACGGCGCTCTGCACACAGAAAGCACTCAATAAGTACAATCGACTAACACTTCACGTGCCCGTGGTAGGAATACCTTTCTACTCCTAACCATTTATGTCTGAGCAACTGTCACATAAATGGCAAGGGCCAGAACAGCTGCATTACTCTATTTTCAGGGGCAAAGTGGACAGGAGATTCTCTCGCAATGACATTTAGGCATAGGTGCCTTTTTTTTTTCCAAGTGCGGAGTGATTAAAGGGACCCCTAGCAATTGTGGATGAGGATGCGCTAGTGTCAGAGACTTCTACTGGTGAACCTGCACTGCAGAGGAGGAAAGAAGAATGAAAAGATGCCTGGCAAATATCTGAAACTGTAGGTTGCTTATTAGAGTGAAAGAAGACGCAAATACTATAAAGCGTTTTGAAACAACAGGGTCTCAGAACTGTATTGAAAAGTGTTTTCTTCTACACACCTCTGGGACGTTACACGGGAGAAGTTAGGTAATTGTAATCTGAATCATCCTTCAAGTTTAATGTTTTCAATTCATTAAAATGCTTGCAAATCTGCTAAAGTACTGTTGATTTCCCACTGCTTTTGCATCGGACATAATGCAGTGGGACTATGAATTAAGGCTTATGGCATATCATGCATCCAAAACTATATCATTTCTCTGTGATATGTCACTTGGCGGCTGTGTGACTTTGGGCAAGTCACTTAACTTCTCTGTGCCTCAGTTACCTCATCTGTAAAAGGGGGATTAAGACTGTGAGTCCCCACCTGGGACAATTTGATAACCTTGTATCTCACCCAGCGCTTAGAACAGTGCTTGGCACATAGCAAGCGCTTAATACATCTGGACTGTGAGCCCGTTGTTGGGTAGGGACCGTCTCTATATGTTGCCGACTTGTACTTCCCAAGCGCTTAGTACAGTGCTCTGCACACAGTAAGCGCTCAATAAATACAATTGAATGAATGAATGAATGAATGAAAGAATAAATACCATCCTTATTATTATGTGTGGATGATGAAGTGGGTACTATATGGTCCCAATTTAGATATTAGCAACACCTGAAGTACACTTATTCAAAAGAGAAACTGCGAATGATTTGATTTTGATTTGATCTATCTTCAAATCAAATGTTACTATTACTAATGTAATAAGGGCTCAACATCCTGCAAAATGTAGAATTAGACATGCCCCCTGATCAGCAGGCGCAGGAATTAATTCAGGCCAGGAAACTACTTTAGAAATTAAGTCACCACAGGGAATTGCAGCCATTACAGACCGAACAGATAAGTGTAATAGCATCTTTCGATCACCGATATCAGAGTGATTTTATCACTGACTGGCAATGAAAGTACGTGACGCGCCAAAAAAGAAGCCAGCAATCAATCAGTCAATCCACCAAGCGCATGAGCTTAGCCTTTATAGATGCAGAGATAGTAACTACATCTAAGTGTGCTTCTGTGATTAAAATAACAAGCCCCACCAACATCAAAAGTACACTAAGGCTACTAACCCTTTGAAAAATATCAACCCCTCCTTCACCTTCTTCCTTTCCTATGAGAGAGGAAAACACCTTTTTGAGTGGGATCTTAAGAAAGATCATTCTTCCTACCTCAGGAAAGAAAAGTCTCCAATTTCAGTAAGAGAACTCCACCCGAAAGGCGTGGAATTATTTATTATTATTATTATTATTATTATTATTTTAGCACTAATATACTATTTCAATAGGAGAAGTCTATCCAACATGGATAATTAATGTTAGTAGCTTTTGTTTCATTTTGGTTGTTACCCCTTGTGATTCTTGCCCTTTGCTCTTTCAAAAATCTTAGGCTATATGTCCCTACAATAAATTCCTCTCTTGGGGAATTTTATGTATCTTCTTGTTTTTTTCTTGTACAGTGGAAACATTTTCAGTGCCTTAAGGCAGGCATAACTGCCCTCGAAGTCTAAAGGGAGAAATGATCCAAGATGTAGATGATAATGATGATGATATCGGTATTTATGAAGTGCTTACTTTGCACCAAGCACTGTACTTAGGGCTGGGGTAATGATGGCATTTGTTTATTCATTCATTCAGTCGTATTTATTGAGCGCTTACTGTGTGCAGAGCGCTGTACTAAGCGCTACATATAGAGACAGCCCCTAACAACGGGTTCACAGTCTAGTTTAGTGCTTTACTATGTGTCAAGCACTGTTCTAAGCACTGAGGTAGATACAAGCTAATCAGGTTGGACACAGTCCCTGTCCCTCTTGGGGCTCACAGTCTTAATCCCCATTTCCCATATGAGGTAACTGAGGCATAGAGAAGTGAAGTGACTTGTCCAAGGTCACACAGCAGACAAGTGGCAGAGCCAGGATTAGAACCCAGGTCCTTCTGATTCCTAGGCCTGCGCTCTAGCCACTAGGTCATGCTACTCAACTGGGACTCAGTCTCTGTCCCAAATGGGACTCCCACTCTAAGGGGGAGGGAGAACTGGTATTTAATCCCCATTTTACAGATGAGGAAATGGAGGCAGAGAGAAGTTAAGCGTTGCGGTCCTTGGGCAGAGCTGGTGGCTCTATGCGGCAGACCAAGAGGGCGGGAGCAGGGGAATCGTGGGGTGGCTGTCCCCTACCCTCCCCCCAGAGTGGCCTCCGTGCCCCATCCGGACCCACGTCCACCGACTTGACTTCCTGAGCCACCTGCCGCTTGGGCCCTGCCCCATGGGCACTAAGTGGGCACTAAGACCACTCTGGCACACAAGGCCCCTGAAGAATAGACCAGCTCCCTCACTTCTGGGGGAATCCCCGGGTCAGGGGCCAAAATCTCCCCTAACCACCCCCAAAACTGCCCGCTTTGAAGCACTTCAACCCAGAAGAGGCACCTGCCACTTGGGCCCTGCCCCATGGCTTCAGGCACTAAATCCACTCTCTGGCACACAAGGCCACTGAAGAATAGACCAGCTCCCTCACCTCTGGGGGAATCCCCGGGTCAGGGGTCAAAATCTCCCCTAACCACCCCCAAAACTGCCTGCTTTGAAGCACTTCAACCCAGAAGAGGCACCTGCCACTTGGGCCCTGCCCCATGGCTTCAGGCACTAAATCCACTCTCTGGCACACAAGGCCCCTGAAGAATAGACCAGCTCCCTCACCTCTGGGGGAATCCCCGGGTCAGGGGTCAAAATCTCCCCTAACCACCCCCAAAACTGCCCGCTTTGAAGCACTTCAACCCAGAAGAGGCACCTGCCACTTGGGCCCTGCCCCATGGCTTCGGGCACTAAATCCACTTTCTGGCACACAAGGCCCCTGAAGAATAGACCAGCTCCCTCACCTCTGGGGGAACCCCCGGGTCAGGGGTCAAAATCTCCCCTAACCACCCCCAAAACTGCCCGCTTTGAAGCACTTCAACCCAGAAGAGGCACCTGCCACTTGGGCCCTGCCCCATGGCTTCGGGCACTAAATCCACTCTCTGGCAAACAAGGCCACTGAAGAATAGACCAGCTCCTTTACCTCTGGGGAAATCCCCAGGTCAGGGGCCAAAATCTCCCCCAAATCTGCCCACTTTGAAGCACTTCAACCCAGAAGAGGCAACGCTTCAAATCTGGAAGAGGCAATTGAGGCCATTCTGCCTTACTTTCCCCCCTGCGTGTGATCCTTGTTGATCCGCCCCGCTGAAACTGTTAAAGATTACTTCAATAATTGACAAACGTCGGCTAAACTCTAACTTTAGGTTTTGCTGTAATTAGGCCAAGGGGAAAAGAAAGAACAGAGGACCTATCTTTTCAGTGAGTCCAAAATCTGGAACAGATAATAATAATAATGGCATTTATTAAGTGCTTATTATGTGCAAAGCACTGTTCTAAGCACTGGGCATCATTAATGAGTAGCTGGAATAAGAAAAGCATCCTGTTCTGACATACTGCATTCCAATGTGCATTTAGCTTTAATTCTATTCTGACGACTTGACACCTGTCCACATTCATTCATTCATTCATTCAGTCGTATTTACTGAGTGCTTACTGTGTGCAGAGCACTGGACTAAGCGCTTGGGAAGTACAAGTGTTTTGTTTAGTTGTCTGCCTCCCCCTTCCAGGCTGTGAGCCCGTTGTTGGGTAGGGACCATCTCTATCTGTTGTCAACTTGAACTTCCCACGTGCTTAGTACAGTGCTCTGCACACAGTAAGCGCTCAATAAATACAATTGAATGAATGAATGAATTAAAGATTACTTCAATAATTGACGAAGTTCGGCTAAACTCTAACTTTAGGTCTTGCTGTAATTAGGCCAAGGGGAAAAGAAAGAACAGAGGACCTACCTTTTCAGTGAGTCCAAAATCTAGAACAGATAATAATAATAATAATAACAATAATATTTATTAAGTGCTTACTATGTGCAAAGCACTGTTCTAAGCGCTGGGTATCATTAATGAGTAGCTGGAATAAGAAAAGCATCCTGCTCTGACCTACTGCATTCCTATGTGCATTTAGCTTTAATTCTATTTGTTCTGACAACTTGAAACCTGTCCACATGTTTTGTTTAGTTGTCTGTCTCCCCCTTCTAGGCTGTGAGCCCGTTGTTGGGTAGGGACCGACTCTATCTCAATCAATCAATCGGATTTATTGAGCGCTTACTGTGTGCAGAGCACTGTACTAAGCGCTTGGGAAGTCCAAGTTGGCAACATATAGAGACGGTCCCTACCCAACAGAGGGCTCACAGTCTAGAAAGTTGCCAACTTGTATTTTCCAAGCGCTTAGTACAGTGCTCTGCACACAGTAAGCGCTCAATAAATACAATTGAATGAATGAATGAACTCACGAAAATCTCCCACTGTCAAGCTCCTGGAGGGGTAAATAAAAGGATCCTTCTCCCAGTCAATAAACAGATTTGTTAGTCTGATTTAAAGAGCATCAACATTGATAGCATGACACTCCAAAGTTTATTCAAGCAACATTCTTCCCTGGGCTGATTCCTAATTTGCCTTATCAACTCTACAGATTGAACATCGCCAAAGAAATACTGTAATACTGTAAAAGTGTAATCATTCATTTATACATTCAGTCGTATTTATTGAGCACTTACTGTGTGCAGAGCACTGTACTAAGCGCTTGGGAAGTACAAGTCGGCGACATATAGAGGCGGTCCCTACCCAACAGTGGGCTCACAGTCTAGAAAGGGGGAGACAGACATCAAAAACAAGGAGACAAGACCAATCGACCACTTACTGTGGTGAAGCCATCTCTTGGTGTCTCTTTTTCAGAATAGAACCACTTTTTAAACAGTGAGACACCAAGACTCTCCTAGATCTTTGCATACCTGTAATCCTTTCTCCTCAACTCCACCACATAGAGCAGCTAGTGGGGAGGGCAAGGAAGAGAAGAAAGAACGATTAACAGAGCAAATGTGGCCTGAAGTTGGAGCTCAGAGTAAAATGAGCAATCAATCAATCAATCAGTCGTAGTTATTGAGCGCTTACTGTGTGCAGAGCACTGTACTAAGCACTTGGGAAGTCCAAGTTGGCAACATATGGAGACGGTCCCTACCCAACAGTGTGCTCACAGTCTAGAAGGGGGGAGACAGAGAACAAAACCAAACATATCAACAAAATAAAATAGATAGAAATGGAGAGAGAGAAACAGAGAGGGGGCAGAGAAACAGAGAGACAGAGAAAAAGAGGAAGAAATAGAGAAATCGAGAGAGAGAGAGAAACAGAGAGGGGGCAGAGAAACAGACAGAGACAGAGAAAGAGAGGAAGAAATAGAGAAATGGAGAGAGAGAGAGAGAGAAACATAGAGGGGGCAGAGAAGCAGACAGAGACAGAGAGAGAGACAAACAGGAAAAGGCAGAAAGAGAAACAGAGACAAACAGGAAAACAGAGAAATAGAGAGAGAGAGGCAGAGACAGAGAGAGAGAGAGAGGAGGGGGCTTCAGGGCCCGAAGCCAGGCCCCTGTCCCCAAAGGCCAAGACCAAGGCCCAGAGTAGAGCGGAGCACTCCAAAAATTTGTGGGTTTCAGCGACTGGTGAAAGTCAAACGAAATAGGTGCTGTGATTTTCCCCTTCTAATTAGAGAAGCAGCCTGGCCTAATGGATAGAGCACAGGCTGGGAGTCAGTGGGTCAAAGACTATAATCCTGGCTCGGCCACTTGTCTGCTGTGTGATCTTGGGCAAGTCACTTCACTTCTCTGTGCTTCAGTTACCTCGTCTGTAAAATGGAGATTGAGACTATGAGCCCCATGTGGGATAGGGTCAGTAACCAACCCGATTTGCTTGTATCCACCCAGTCCTTAATACTGGACCTAGCATGTAGTAAGCGCTTAACAAATACCACCATTAATATTATTATTATTAGATCAGCATTCTCTGATAGAGAGGTAGGATCAGATCATTTCCAGCCCTTTGCCCGCATTAAAAGCATCAATCATTCAGTCGAACCTATTTGTTGGGTGCTTATTCTGTGCAGAGCACTGTATTAAGCGCTTGGGAGAATACAATATAACAGAGTCAGTAGGCACGATCCCTGTCCATGACGAGCTTACAGTCTAGAGGGACTATGTAGAGATCACCCCACACAGAAGCAGAATTGGGCTTAAACGTAAGCGCTTAGTACAGTGCTCTGCACAAAGTGCTTTATAAATATAATTGAGTGAAAGTGGGCTGGTGAAGACTGCCCAGAAATTGCACTTGGAAACCAGGCTGAGTCTCCTTCTTCTCTCTTCCCCAGTCACACCCAGCACATTGAAATAGGTGGGGAGAGGGAGAGTTGAGAAACATTTCTTTTTCCATCCCCGTGAAACACTGGGAGCCCCAGCTAAGGATGTGCAACTCAGGAGCTGTTTGCATTCTAGAAAATAGTGTTTCTTTTTTTCCCTAGCTCTGCTGATCATTTTCTGAAATAGGTGTTTTACTAATTGCCTACTGGTCTGTAAAAGCACCATTTTCACCAGATCTTTGGCAAATAACATGCTTCATCGTGCATCGTGCACTCTAGCAAACCATCTGTCGTTCTTCGTGAGCCGTCTTACTCCCAAGGACACACATGCAATGCTAATCCCCATTCCAAACTCATTCTAAAGACTGAAACTAAAAGTATTACTAGGTATTCATTCATAGCCAGAAAGCAATAAGGTACATTTTCTTTAGATGGCTTTGCATTATGAATTATAATGCAAATATAGACTGTGAGCCCACTGTTGGGTAGGGACTGTCTCTATATGTTGCCAACTTGTACTTCCCAAGCGCTTAGTACAGTGCTCTGCACACAGTAAGTGCTCAATAAATACGATTGAATGAATGAATGACTGAATATAAAATAACTTTATGCTTTCAATAACCGCTTCAAAAAAACAATGCAAACAATCCATAATTTAGATACAAAGAAAAGTGGTTTAAAACGACACTTATTAAATGCCTCGGGATCATTTTGAGATTGTAAAATGAATGTTGACATACGTCAAATACAGACAGTACCAAAGTTTTTAAGCAGAGTAGGAGGATTTAAACTTGCATCTACCCCGGTGTTTAGTACATAGTAAAGGGCTTAACGAATTCCAGAATTATTATTTTTAAGGGCTAGATACAGTTTATAATGGAAAATCAGCTCCTAAAAGAAAGCACATTTTCTCTTCCTTCTGCGTCTTACATTTGGGAATTCGGGAGAGACTCCAGTGAAAGCAAAAAGTAGGCCGAGCCCCAGCCCATCTCACAAGTTGAACAAGGGCCGCCACTCTCCCCTGCCCCCTGGGCAGAAGGAGAAACCCCAGCTCAACTGGCCTGACCCAGGCTGGGTTGGTGGAACACAACTGTGATATTTATTTTATTTTGTTAGTATGTTTGGTTTTGTTCTCTGTCTCCCCCTTTTAGACTGTGAGCCCACTGTTGGGTAGGGACCGTCTCTATATGTTGCCAACTTGTACTTCCCAAGCACTTAGTACAGTGCTCTGTACACAGTAAGCGCTCAATAAATACGATTGATGATGATGATGATGATATTTGTTAAGCGCTTACTATGTGCCAGGCACTGTGCTACATGCTGGAATAGATGCGAGCTAATCAGGTCAGACACGGTCCCTGTCCCACGTAGGGCTCACGGTCTTAATCCCCACTTTACAGATGAGGTAAGTGAGGCACAGAGAAGTGAAGCGACTTGCCCAAAGTCACACAGCAGACAAGTGGTTCATCGTAGCAGTGGTGGAAGGCAGCTGCCGAAGATGGCGAGGGCAAATTCATTCAGTTGGTGAAATAACATCCTTAGTTCTCTGGAGTGCTCTACTTCACTAGTCGTCTTATTTGATGGTGCCGCTTCATCACTGCTTTGATGTGAATAGCAAAGGTAGACAGCCCAGAGGAAAACACAGAGTCCCATGGAAACCTTCTTAAATGAACAGGAACAAGGCTAAAGTTGGTAAACTAAGCTGTGACAAAAAGAAATAGTTCATTATTCAGATTCCAGTAACCTTTTCTCTTTCACCCTTTTTCCTCTTCTCCCCTTTGTCCTTCTTTTCCCCCATCTTAGTCCCACTCCCCTCTCTCTTCCTGGTCCTTGGCCCCATCCAGGCCCCCAATCCACCCATGAATTTTGGAAACAAAATCCCCAGCTACCAAACTGGGGGTACATTTTTCACTTGAAACCTACCAAACGGTTTGACCAGAGGTTCTTGTAAACTTCCACCAGTTTCTTTAGTGGCCTAGAAGTCATCAATCTGGCTTAAGAAGCAGAGAAGCAGCGTGGCTCAAGTAGGAAAGAGCCCGGGCTTTGGAGTCAGAGGCCATGGGTTCAAATCCCGGCTCTGTTAATTGTCAGCTGTGTGACGTTGGGCAAGTCACTTCACTTCTCTGGGCCTCAGTTACCTCATCTGTAAAATGGGGGTTAAGACTGTGAGCCCCACAAGGGACAACCTGATCACCTTGTAACCTCCCCAGTACTTAGAACAGTGCTTTGCATGTAGTAAGCACTTAATAAATGTCATCATTATTATTATTATTAAGGGTCTGTGGTGAAACATTTCCTATAACCTCCAAAAGAGAAAAGATATTCATTCATTCATTCAATCGTATTTACTGAGCACTTACTGTGTGCAGAGCACTGTACTAAGCACTTGGGAAGTCCAAGTTGGCAACATAAAGAGACGGTCCCTAGCCAACAGCGGGCTCACAGTCTAGAAGGGGGAGACAGAGAACAAAACCAAACATATTAACAAAATAAAATAAATAGAATAAATATGTACAAGTAAAATAAATAGAGTAATAAATACATACAAACATATATACATATATACAGGTGCTGTGGGGAGGGGAAGGAGGTTAGGCGAGGGGGATGGAGGGGGGAGGTATGCATTCACTAATATTTTTTTTCATTCATTTTTACCTCACAATAAATATTCATGGTTATAGTCCTCTTGCCTTTTCCCAGCCTATCAGTAAATCTTCAAATGCCGTATTCATAGTTTCGAGTTGCTCTACCAACATCAATTATTAGAACAATAAGGAAGGGATTGTAAAAGTTTCTTCACTTCACAGTGAGATTGTAATTTGTCATGTTTAGACAAAAGATTAGGTAAGTCAAAGCAAGAATAGCCCTGTACCTCTTGCATGTAATAAAGAAACGTATTTTTTAAAGAAAGAAAAAATCTTGTAGGAAAATCTGATTGCCATTCAGAATAAAAACGTTTCCGCTCTTCCAGACTTCAAAGAAATATTCATTGAGGGCTAGAAGGACTGGGCCCTGTTTGTAGGTTCCAGATTTCCTCCGAATTTGAGTAGGCTCAGCCAGGTTTGGAAGCTCCGAAGAGCCCCCTCACTACCATTTCGGGCTGAGTTCAGGTTAAGCAAGGAAACTATCATTTATGGGACATCGCTGTGAGTGGAAACCCTGTTTAGGGAGGGGTTTGTTGAGGAGGCCTTTCAGTTCATACTCCCAAGCCGAGAAAATATCATATTTCTGCAGGTTTGGTCTCGACAGAGCAGACATAATCAGTCCCTTGCACTCGGGTAGAGCGCTCAGCTTGCTACTCACCGGATCCGTTCGCCTTGTGCCAACATGGCTCTCCACGCAAGCGATCCCCACGTTAAAGCGTGGTGAAAATTGAAAACATAACTGGCGAACTCCGTGCATGGCAGGAATATGCCCTGCGGAGGAGCCTCTAAGGATGGAGCTGAAGGAAGAGGGTGTTAAGAGTGATGAGTTGCCAAGGAGGAAAATTGGTTCAGGTGCCAAGGTGGATGCTCGCTCTTGAGGTTGAAGGCCAATTTTCAGGCGTCCTTCTTGTTAGTGGGAAATCTAAAGAGAAAACACGAATGGAGAAGCAGCGTAGCTCAACGGAAAGAGCCCGGGCTTTGGAGTCGGAGGCCATGGGTTCGAATCCTGGCTCCACCACTTGTCAGCTGTGTGACTTTGGGCAAGTCACTTAACTTCTCTGTGCCTCAGTTACCTCATCTGTAAAATGGGGATGAAGACTGTAAGCCCCATGTAGGACAACCTCATCACCTTGTATTCCCCCCAGCGCTTAGAACAGTGCTTTGCACATAGTAAGCGCTTAATAAATGCCATCATCATCATCAGTAAGCGTTTGTCATGCACAGGGGCTGAGTTCGCCCAACTTCACTGATCTTCGTGAGCTTTTAGGATGAACCCCCCAGGAGCTCCCAGGGAAACCCCCACCCAAGTACTAATTTGCTCAGCCTGGAACCACAATCCCATCCTCCCAGATCAAGATGCCTCCACCTGCGAAAGGCCACGGAGATTTTTGGACCCAAGCGTGGCTCAGTCTAAAACATAGGACACATAGCTTCATTTTTTACAGACAGCAACCAGTGAGAAAATATTTGCTCAGTGTCCTTTAGGACAGAAATTTATTCACTTTGTTAAAAAAAAGCACATTCTCATTTCTCTGGTGTGTTCTCAACTTCACTGGTCTTTTTATCGTGGGGCCACTCAGAAGTTGACGGTACTGTGTCATCACCACTTTGTTGTGAATAGCAAAGGTAGATAGCCCAGAGGAAAACACAGAGTCCTGTGTAAGCTGTTCTCAAATAAACCGGAACAAGGCTGAAATTGATAACCTGGGATGAAAAGAAACAGTTCAATCAATCAATCAGTCGCATTTATTGAGTGCTTACTGTGTGCAGAGCACTGTACTAAGCGCTTGGGAAGTACAAGTTGGCAACATACAGAGACAGTCCCTACCCAACAGTGGGCTCACAGTCTAGAAGGGGGAGACAGAGAACAAAACCAAACATATTAACAAAATAAAATAGAATAGATATGTACAAGTAAAATAAATAGAGTAATAAATATGTACAAACATATATACATATATACAGGTGCTGTTCGTTATTCCGATTCCATATACGCTAAGGTTACTGCTGAATGTACACTTACCTGCACAAATGGCCAATACATCAGACCAATCTGAAATAAAGGAAAGTGCTTATTGTTATTTAAAAAAAAAACACGTAGATTCATTTAAAACAGAAAGCGCTTTGTTAGCCAGTTTGACATTTCTTGCTGGTTTAGATAAAGCCGCATGGTAAACCTGAACCGCTTCACTATTTAGCCTTTCAAACAATCACCAAAAACCAACAGTCTAATAACAACCTTACTCCCAAGAAGTACACAGACAATAAAATAAACAAAATCAACTGTTCTGGACTTTATTCCCTTAGCATAAATTGTTACTCGTCCTAAGCTAATTTTTCAGCTCTACCGACCTGAGTCATACAACACTTGAAATCTACATTTGCTGTCATGTACTCCGATGATTTTAAGATTCTAATCCCCTCTTATTTTGAAAGGTGAATAAATTAAGGTAGAATGGGGCAAAAAGTGTTATAAATTAAAATACCGAGTGGGTTGCTAAAGTGTTGGCTTCAGGTGACCCTAAAGAGTTGCAAAATGTTAAGCAATGGAGTTCACTACTTTGTTTTTTAAAAATCTGGTTCTCCATTTATTATTTTTTAATTGTATGCAGCTGTAAGCTGAAGCAGCGCTTTGGTTCCCGCCCACGCTGACCAGATGGCAAATGTGTTGAATGCATTTGTCATGTCAGGTAGCCCTGAAGGACCTCCCTTTCCTCAAGAACCTCCCCTCTCCTCAAAAACCTCCAGTAGTTGCCCATCCACCTCTGCATGAAACAGAAAATCCTTAGCGTAGGCTTTAAAGCCCTCAGTCACCTTGCCCCCTCTTACCTCACCTCGCTACTCTTCTAATACAAGCCAGCCTGTGCATTTCGCTCCTCTAATGCCAATCTATTCACTGTACCTCAGTCTCTTCTATCTTACCGCCGACCTCTAGCCCACATCTTGCCTCTGGCCTGGGATGCTCTCCCTTCTCAAATCCAACAGACAATGACTCTCCCCTCCTTCAAAACCTTAATGAAGGTGTATCTCCTCCGAGAGGCTCTCCCTGACTCTTGTTCCTTTCCTCTTCTCCCGCTCCCTTCTAGGACTCTTTGACCTGCTCCCTTTATTCCTTTATTCCTCCCTTTATTAGTACTGTGCTCTGCACACAGTAAGCACTCAATAAATACGATTGATTGATTATTTCTCCTCCCTCCCGTTCCCACAGCACTTATGTACATATCTGTAATTTATTTATTTTTGTTAATGTCGGTCTCCCGCTCTAGACTGTAAGCTCATTGCAGGTGGGGAATGTGTCTGTTTATTGTTATATTGTCCTCTCCAAAGCACTTAATACAGTGCTCTGCACACAGTAAGGCTCAATAAATACTGACTGACCAACTGACTAAAAGATGGCCCTTCTCCATCCCGCTGGGAAGAGGGAGGGAGAGCGGGAGGAGAACCCAGCTGGGGCATGGAGTGAATCTCAGGAGAAGGAAGAATTCAAATCCTTGCACTGAGGAGCTGGGTTGGCAGCTTCAGGGAAGGAGGATGGTACTTGCGTGAGAGAGGATGGGTGGCGAGGAGGTTGGAAAAGGCTGGGGGAGAGTTGGAGGAAGTAGGGGGTGTGCAGACAGGGAGCGTAAACGGCTCCTTCTGCTGCTGCCTTCACTGCTTAGAGGGGTGGCAGCAACATTCAAAAAACAACGGGCACGCTTGAAAACCAAAAATAACCTTGAGGTGGGAGGCGGCGAGAAGCAGGACTTTGCTTCAAGAGCCAAAAACCTTACCTTGTACAGCTCTGCTTTGATTTATAGTTGAGAAGTCGCGATCGATCCCAAAATGGTATTTATGTAGCACTTCTGTGGGCAGAGCACTGTACTAAGCACTTCGTCGATACAGTACTTTAGACTTGGTAGACATAATCTCTACCCACAAGGGAGCTTAGAGCATAGAGAGGGACCGGATGTTAAAATAGATTACAGATGGAAAATGGCACTAGAGGTGGGGGGACTTAACGGTTGAAGATCCGACTGCTTAAGTGAAGCAGAAGGAAAAGTGAATACGGTGGAGGATATTAGTAAGACTAAAAAGATAGGCAAAGCCTGTTGGATCTAAATGGGAAGGGACAGGCCAGGGGGAAGATGTGGGCGAGGGGCCAGCAATGAGATGGACAAAGTTGAGGTGCAGGGAATTGGTTCGCTTTAGAGGAGCCAAGTGTCCAGTCTACATTGCAGTGAGGGATCTGTACAGTAAGGCAGGAGGGAGAATAATGGCTGAGTGCTTTAGAGCTGAAGGTAAGAAATTTTATTTGATGTAGACAGGAGGATTTTGAGGAGTGGGGAGATGTGGACTGAACTGCTTTTAGAAAAATGAACTGCACAGCACAGTGAAGTATGAACTGCAGAGGGGACAGACAGGAGGCCAGGAGGTCAGTGAATAAATGCTTGGATTAACGAGGTAACAGTTTGGATGGAAAAGAAAGGGTGGACTTTAGGGATGTTTATGAGGGTGAAACCGAGAGGATTTGGTGACAGATTGAATATGCGGGTTGAATGAGAGAGATGAGGGGAGGATAATGCCAAGGTTATGGGCTTGTGAGACAGAGAGGATGGTGGTAATGTCTGCAGAGATGGGAAAGTCAGGGGAAGGACAGGGTTTGCGTGGGAAGATGAGATCTATTTTGAATGTGTTAAGTTTGAGCTTTGGGTGGGACATCCATGTGGAGATGTCCTGAGGGCAGGAGGAAATGAGAGACTGCAGAGAAAGAGAAAGATCACCTTTCTAGACTGAAGCTCACTGTGAGCAGGAACATTGTCCACCAGCTTTGTTATATTGTACTCTCCCAAGCATTTAGTACAGTACTCTGCACAAAGTAAGCACTCAATAAACATGATTGATTGATCGATCAGGGCTGGGGAAGTAGATTTGGGAGTCATCTGCATAGAGATGGTAGTTGAAGGCCAGGGAGCGAATGAGTTCTTCAAGGGAGTGGGTATAGGTGGAGAATTAGAAGGGAATCCAGAACTGAGTTTCAAGGGACTCCCAAAGTTAGAGGGTGGGAGGCAGAGGAAGAACCCGTGAAAGAGACAGAGAAGGAGAGGCCAGAGAGAGAAGGAGAACCAGGAGAGGACAGCGTTAATGAAGCCAAGGTTGAATAATGTTCCCAGAGGAGGCGGGTGGTCCACTTGCGGAGGATTAGGATGGAGTAGAGGCCATTGAACTTGGCCAGAAGGAGGTCATTGGTGACTTTAGAGAGGGCAGTTTCAGCGGAGCAAAGGTGGAGGAAGTCAGACTGCAGGGAGTCAGGGAGAATATTGGAGAAAAGGAAATGGAGACCATGGGTACAAAGAACTCCTTGAGGAGTTTGGAAAGGAATGGCAGGAGAGAGATGGAACTATAACTGGAGTGTGCCGTGGGACCAAGGTAGGGTTTTTAATCTCTAATCTGAAGAGGACACCCATTTTCTAACCTATCAGTACATCCCTGGCCTCCTCTGTGAGATTATTGGCTAGTACTCCTATTTTACAAATGGGAAGATCACAGGGAATGTGTCTGTTGTTGTATTGTACTCTCCCAAGGGCTTTGCACAGTGCTCCACAAGTACTCCGTAAACATGATTGAATGGATGAATGAGTGAAGTTCAAAGATTAAGATGACTATGTCGGAGTCACCGAATGAATTGGAATTCTGGACTCGCATTTGTTAGAGGTTGAACAAATGTTACTGTTATCTACAATCAATGATTTTAATTTGCAGCATCTCATCAATCTCAGGGCCATTAACTCCAGCATATCCACCTACCTCTGAGAGCGGCATGCTAATACTTGTTCTTACTAGGATCCCTGATTCACCACTTCTGGCGTGGAGGGGTAACTCCTGAGACCCTTGCCATGGATCACACATTTAGTACAGTGCTCTGCACGCAGTAAGCGCTCAATGAATGAATCTAGAACCCCTGTCATCTCCCACTACACCCATGACAGAGGAGAGAGGGGAGAATGGGTGGGAAGGGAGGGAGGTGAAGAGGGAGGGCCTGGATTTGCTGAAATACCTCAGGAGACAGGGCTAGTAGCTCAGTTTTGTGGAGCTGCATGCAAAATGCCAATTCCTTCCCGCCCCCCCGCCCCACAGTGCGGCTTGGCAACCATTTTGAGATGCCAATTTGGGATCCATCTGCTTAAAAAGGCCAAACGACAGTGGCATTGACAGAGAGGAGCTCTGTGAACGGTGGCTATGGTTGCTAATGAGACCGATGAGGGAAATAAGCGTGAAAAGATTCTAGGTTGCCCATCGGTCATAATCGTGTGCATTTGTAAAATCAGTCATACAGTGGCCACAGTTGTACAACCCAGGCCCAAGCCTAGCCCTTGAGCGAAGGCTACTGCCAAACAATGGAAGGCCAGAGCCGGAGTCGGGGGGGAAAGGGATGCCCAGCTTCCGCACTTTGGCCTCTGAGGATGGCAGTTTCTCTTGTGCATCCACACTGCACACCACAACATTCGTATGAAAAATCACACAATCAGTCAAGCAATCAATGGTATTTATTTAGTGCTTGCTGTGTGCACGGCACTGCATGAAGCACTTGGGAAAGGACAGTACAACAGAGTTGATAGGCGCGATCCCTGTCCACAAAGAGCTTACGATCTACAGGGGGAAACAAACAATCATAATAACAATAATAGTAATTGCGGTTTTTATTAAGCACTTACTGTGTACCGTACTTAGCACGGGAGTCGATACAAGCAAATCAGACTGGACGCAATCCCTGTCCCCTGTGGGGATCCCAGTCTCAATCTCCATTTTACAGATGAGGTAACTGAGACCCAGAGAAGTGAATCGACTTGCCCAAGGTCACACAGCAGACAAGTGGTGGAGAACCTCCTGGGTCCCAGGTCCATGCTCTATCAACTAAACCATAAAGACAGGGGATATAGTAGAATATAAGGATATTTTTTTAAGTGCTCTGGGGCCGGGGTGAGGATCAAAGTACTTAAGCAGCAGCAGAGAAGCAGCGTGGCTCAGTGTAAAAGAGCTTGTACATATTCATTACTCTATCTATTTATTTATTTTACTTGTACATATCTATTCAATTTATTTTATTTTGTTAGTATGTTTGGTTTTGTTCGCCGTCTCCCCCTTTTAGACTGTGAGTCCACTGTTGGGTAGGGACTGTCAGTATGTTGCCAACTTGTACTTCCCAAGCGCTTAGTACAGTGCTCTGCACACAGTAAGTGCTCAATAAATATGACTGATTGATTGATTGATTTGGAGTCAGAGGTCATGGGTTCAAATCCCGGCTCTGCCAATTGTCAGCTGTGTGACTCTGGGCAAGTCACTTCACTTCTCCGTGCCTCAGTTCCCTCATCTGTAAAATGGGGATTAAGACTGTGAGCCCCCCGTGGGACAACCTGATCACCTTGTAACGTCCCCAGCGCTTAGAACAGGGCTTTGCACATAGTAAATAAATGCCATTATTATTATTATTATTATTATTATTATTATTATTATTATTATTATTAAGGGGAATCCAGCCAAGTACATATTGGCGCAGAGGGGAGAGCGGATAGGGGAAGTGAGGGCTTAGTCTGGGAAGACCTCTTGGAGGAGATGGGATTTTAAAAGGGAGAGGGGTGGATTGTAGGATAGGAAAGGGAAGGGAGTTCCAGGCCTGAAGAAGGATATAAGCAAGGGACAGGTCGAGGGACGGATGAGATCAAGGAACAGGGAGTAGGTTGGCGATAGAGGAGTGGAGTGTCCACGATGAAAACGCAGAAACAAACGTGGGGCAAACACAGAAGCTTACAGAGATTACAATTCCCAACATCGCAGCTTCTTTCATTGGCAAATGCCCGCATCCCCAACCGAACATTCCCGATCCAACGCTCTCCCCGTCCCTTTTGTTCCCCACCATAAATGAGATTGAGCCCCGTTGGGTTTCTGTTGAGGATCAGGCCCCGCACTCCTGAGATTCAACAGGCCTCGAGTTATGGGGTGGGTCAGATCAGTTGCTATCCAAGTTGTCCCACATCCTTAACGTCGATTCAACCGATTCAGAAAGGTCCTCTTAAAATCACTGAGTTTCTTTAGGGAAAAAACAGTCCTCAAGACTGCAAACTCATTGTGGCCAGGGAATGTGTCTGTTTACCTGTGTGCAGTACTCTGCACATGGTAAGCACACAGTAAGCGCTCAATAAATACAACTGGCTGAAAAAACATGGCTCCTGCCATTTGTAAGGCCAATTAATGCTATGAAAAAGAGTAATTAAGTAACGTAAGCAAATCAGCAATTGTGGAGAAGGTTAATTCAGGGCTTTAATCAAAGAATTTATATTGGCTCCTTCTCTGACGTGTCAGTTCAGGCAGTTTTTCTAGCTGCACCTATCAACAGAAAGTCAGAAGGACCTGGGTTCTAATGCCGGCCTTACTGCTCATCTGCTTGGTGACCTTGAACGGTCATTTAACTGCTCTGTGCCTCAGTAACCTCATCTTAGAGAAGCAGCGTAGCTCAGTGGAAAAGAGCCCGGGCTTTGGAGTCAGAGGTCGTGGGTTCAAATCCCGGCTCCGCCACTTGTCAGCTGTGTGACTCTGGGCAAGTCACTTCACTTCTCTGGGCCTCAGTGACCTCGTCTGTAAAATGGGGATTAAGACTCTGAGCCCCCCGTGGGACAACCTGATCACCTTGTAACCTCCCCAGCACTTAGAACAGTGCTTTGCACATAGTAAGCGCTTAATAAATACCATCATTATTATTATTATCTGTAAAATGGGCATTAAGACTGACCCCCACGTGGGACATGGCCTGTTTTCAACCTGATTAGCTTGTATCTACCCCAGCGCTTAGTACAGTCCCTGGCACATAGTAAGTCCTTAACAAATACCATTGAAAAAATATGGATCTTAGCAAAAAAAGTAATTTTGTCTGTGATTCCGTCAGATTTATGTCTTTACACTGCCATATTTTCACCAACCTTAAAAATTAGGAAATGTTTCATTTGATTTACTTAGAAAACCAGGATTAGAAAGCATTGTCTGACTCACCTTATAGGTACTCCAATATTTTTGTTTCAGATCCAAGAATATGTCTTCTTTTCCCTGTAGGATACTCATACCTGATTGCAAAACAAACACAGTCACAATAAGAACCTAAAAGATTCATATCACTCTTTTGGAACGTACTATTTTCACATTATAAAATTTTCCCAAACGCTTAGTACAGTGCTCTGCCCAAAGTAAGCGCTCCATAAATATAATTAATTGACTGATTGAGTGATTCCCGCCTCCAACATCAACTACAATCATCTCTGGGCTTCCGTGCTTTCTGGACCAACAGAAGATAGTAACAGGAGGCCTTAATTTAATCAGTCATATTTCTTGAGTGGGCATTATGTGCACAACACTAAGCATTTGGGAGAGTATAATATATAACAGAGTTGATGGAAACTTTGCCTATCCACAAGAAGTTTACACTCTAGAGCTGGAGGCAGACATTAAAATAAATTACAGATAAATACTGTAGGACTGAAAGTAGGGTGGAAAAAGAATACAGAGCCAAAAAGCACAGTATGTAAATGTTTACTAAAGTGGCATTGAGAGTTTCATGGTGCTGGTAAAAATGCAATGTTCATTCTCAGGGTCGTCATATCATCATCATAATTGCATATCATCATCATAATTGTTGGAGAAGCAGCGTGGCCTCTGCGGAAACAGCACGGGCCTGAGAGTCCGAGGACACGGGTTCTAATCCAGCTCTCCCATATGTCTGCCATGCGATCTTGGGCTAGTCACTTAAGAAGCAGCATGGCTCAGTGGAAAGAACACGGGCTTTGGAGTCTGAAGTCATGGGTTCAAATCCCGGCTTCACCAATTGCCAGCTGTGTGACTTTGAGTTCTCTGGGCCTCAGTTACCTCGTTTGCAAAATGGGGATGAAGACTGTGAGCCCCCCGTGGGACAACCTGATCACCTTGTAACCTTCCCAGTGCTTAGAACAGTGCTTTGCACATAGTAAGCGCTTAATAAATGCTATCATCATTATTATTATTATTATTCTCAGAACCTCGGTTTCTTCAAGTGTAAAATGGTGGTTAAGACTGTGAGTCCCATGTGGGACAGGGACTGTGTCCAACCAGATTTCCTTAGACAAGCACTTGTCCCATAGTAAGCCCTTAACAAATACCATTATTATTATTATCATAAATAAAATTACAGATATGTATGGTATTTGTTAAGTAAGCCTGTAACAAATACCATTATTATTATTATTATCATAAATAAAATTACAGATATGTATGGTATTTGTTAAGGGCTTACTATGTGCCAAGCACCATTGATGTCTGTCTCCCCAGTTCTAGACTGTAAACTCATTGTGGGCAGGGAATGCCACCATTTATTGTTGTACTTTCCCCAGCTCTTTATTTTTTTTTGGATGGCATTTATTAAGCGCTTACTATGTTCAAAGCACTGTTCTAAGCGCTGGGGAGGTTACAAGGTGATCAGGTTGTCCCATGGGGGGCTCACAGTCTTAATCCCCATTTTCCAGATGAGGTAATTGGGGCCCAGAGAAGTGAAGTGACTTGCCCAAAGTCACACAGATGACAAATGGCAGAGCCGGGATTTGAACCCATGACCTCTGACTCCCAATCCCGGGCTCTTTCCACTGAGCCACGCTGCTTCTCTATAAATAAATATATATATAAATATATATTCATTCATTCATTCAATCATATTTATTGAGCGCTTACCGTGTGCACAGCACTGTACTAAGCGCTTGGGAAGTCCAAGTTGGTAACATATAGAGACGGTCCCTACCCAACAGCGGGCTCACAGTCTAGAAGGGGGAGACAGACAACAAAACAAAACATATTCACAAAATAAAATAAATATAGTAAATATGTACAAATACAATAAATAAATAAATATGACTGCATGAAGGAAGGAAGGAATAAAAAAATTATCACCAAAGTTAGAGGCAGGGGACCTCCTCTAACCTGGCGAGATTTTCAAGATTAAAGTGCTCATCAAACACCGGTTCTTTCATTCATTCATCCATTCAATAGTATTTATTGAGTGCTTACTGTGTGCAGAGCACTGTACTAAGCGCTTGGGAAGTCCAAGTTGGTAACATATAGAGACGGTCCCTACCCAACAGTGGGCTCACAGTCTAGAAGGGGGAGGCGGACAACAAAACAAAACATATTAACAAAATAAAATAAATAGAATAAATATGTACAAATAAAATAAGTAAATAAATATGACTGAATGAAGGAGGGAAGGAATGAATAAAAAAATTATCACCAAAGTTAGAGGCAGGGGACCTCCTCTAACCTGGTGAAATTCCCGAGGTCAAAGTGCTCATCAAACACTGGTTCTTCCATTCATTCATCTATTCAATAGTATTTATTGAGCGCTTACCATGTTCAGAGCACTGTACTAAGCGCTTGGGAAGCCCAAGTAGGCAACACGTAGAGACGGTCCCTACCCAACAGCGGGCTCACAGACTAGAAGGGGGAGACAGACAACAAAATAAAATAAATAGACTAAATATGTACAAATAAAATAAATAAATAAATATGACAATGAAGGAAGGAAGGAATAAAAAAATTATCACCAAAGTTAGAGGCAGGGGACCTCCTCTAACCTGGTGAGATTCCCGAGGTCAAAGTGTTCATCAAACACTGGTTCTTTCAGCTTTGGGATTTAGGGGGCAGAAATAAAATCATTCTAACTTCGTAAAGGGTAAACCCAGCTCTCCTAAGGAGAAGTCCGCTGCCCCAAGAACCATAACAGATCTGAGAACAGAAAATCCCAGGGTGCTGACTCACAGCTTTCTAATTCCCTTGCATAACCACTCAAGAACTCCTCAGCGGGGCTACTGGTTTTCTCTTTCTGAAGCTATTGTGACATAGGGAGCGTAGTCTTCATCCCAATTTACAGATGAGGTATCTGAAACGCAGAGAAGTTAAGTGATGCGCCCAAGCTCCCTCGGCAGACAGGATTAGAACCCAGGTCCTCTGATGCCCAGGCCCATGCTCTTTGCACTAGGCTACACTGCTTCATACACTAAGGGAAAAGTAGCTCTCCTTTTTTTTTTTTTTAACTACCGGGCACTGTCCTAAGTGCTGGGGTCGTTACAAGCTAATCGGGTTGGACAGTGAACCCACTTTTAGACTGTGAGCCCACTGTTGGGTAGGGACTGTCTCTATATGTTGCCAATTTGTACTTCCCAAGCACTTAGTACAGTGCTCTGCACATAGTAAGCGCTCAATAAATACGATTGATGATGACACAGCCCAATTCCCACTTGGGCTTTATGGTCTTAATTCCCATTTTACAGATGAGAGAACTGTGGCGCAGAGAAGTGAAGTGGCTTCCCCAAGGTCACACAGCAGAAAAGTGGAGGACGCTTCTAGACTGTGAGCCCGCTGTTGGGTAGGGACCGTCTCTATATGTTCTTCAATCTCACCTCAATGCAGCTGCCCTGGGTGGAAGGTACCAGGAGGAAAGGTGACAGCAAGGACACCCAAACAGCTGCTCTATGGCCAACTGAATTTGGGAAAGCGAAGGCAAAGAGGATGGGGAACATGTCTTAAGGATGTGGGGAAACAGAACCTGGGGCTATCTTTCCCGCCAACTGGACACTGGAAGTCAGTCCAAGTACACAGGGCAGCCGAACGCACGGCAGCCAAAAAAAAAAAAAAAAAAAAGCAGATCTTTCCAAAGGGAAACTGAGGGAGGATAGAGAAACTAGGAGACCAAAGCGAAAAGAACACGAGGTCCTGCAGACAACAAACAAGACAGCACGACGGGAGAAAGCCTTGACTGAGAGATTGATTGATTGATTCATGTGGGCGCAAAGTGACCAGGACTGTGGGTCCCTGCAATGGTTTTTCAGCCACGCAGGCAATCACGGGTGAATGGCACCCATAGGTGAATTTTGCCGTCAGTTTAAAGGACAACTACATACAAACACACACACAAAAACGCACCCCACACATTCATCCAACCTCCGTGCCCCCAGCTGGCCACACTGCTCTTCAGGACCCGAACCTACAATGGATGGATGGGTGGGTGGGTGGATGGATGGATGGCTGGCTGGATGGATGAGAGGGTGGTTGTGGAAGTATGGGTTGGTGGATGGGTGGTTGGGCGGGTGGATGGATGGATGGTTGGATGGATGGATGGATGGATGGATGGATGGATGGATGGTTGGATGAGAGGGTGGTGGTGATGGATGGGTGGGTAGATGGGTGGTTGGGTGGGTGGATGGATGGATGGATGGATGGATGGGTGGATGGATGGATGGATGGATGGATGGATGGATGGATGGATGGATGAGTGGGTGGATGGGTGGTTGGGCGGGTGGATGGATGGCTGGATGGGCAGGGGGTGGTGGACAGATGGATGGATGAACAAGTGGATGGATGGATGGGTGGGTGGAAGGATGGACGCATCCCAGGGTCACCGTATGTTGTCTCACCAGTGTAGAAGGCGCCTAGGGCTATTGGAGGAACCAGCAGCTGGTCACAGAGCACCTTAGCCAGCACAGTGTGGGGCCGACGGCCAGGCAGTGCGCGCTCCAGCAGCTGCAGCCATGCATAGTTGAAGTGGCCTTGGAAGCCAAAGGCCACCAGGGCCACGCACCGCGTCCGCTGCCAGTCCTGCTCACCGCCCCGCAGCCGCTGCTGCGCTGCGTCCCCGGCCGAGAACAGCGAGCCATACAGTGCAACGTTCGCCGGCCACGGCCACCGCCGTGCCAACCCCCATGCCCACCCATACCAGCCCATCTGCACCCTGTAACCCCCTTACCCCTGGACCCTCTGACCCCTAGACCTCTGGATCTCTGAACTCCTGGACCCCTGAACTCCAGGACACCTGGACCCCCAGACCCCTGGATCTCTAGATCCCCAGACTCCTGGGCCCCTGGACTCCTGAACGACTCCCAGATCCCTGGGCCCCTAGATTCCTCCCCAGATCCCTGGATCCCCAGTCCCTCTGACCCCTGATTCCTGGGCCCCTGGATCCCTGGACCCTCTGACTCCTGAACCCCTGGACCCCCAACACCCTGAACCCCCAGACCCCTGGGCCCCTGGACTCCTGGATCCCCAGAACCCTGGATCCCCAGACTCCTGGACCCCTGGACTCCTGGATCCCTAAACCCCTGGATCCCTGGACTCCTGGATCCTCAGACCCTCTGACCCCTGGGCCCCTGGACTCCCGGATCCCTGGACTCCTGGTCTCCCAGATCCCTGGATCCCCAGACCCTCTGACCCCTGGATTCCCAGACTCCTGGACTCCTGGACCCCCAGACCCTCTGAACCCTGGACCTCCAGACTCCCGGGCCCCTGGACCCCCAGACTCCTGGACCCCTGGACTCCCAACCCCCTGAACCCCCAGACCCCTGGGCCCCTGGACTCCTGGATCTCCAGAACCCTGGATCCCCAGACTCCCGGATCCCTGAACCCCTGGACCCCTGGACTTCTGGATCCCCAGACCCTCTGACCCCTGGACTCCTGGACTCCTGGGCCCCTGGATCCCCAGGACCCCCAGACCTCTGGACCTGAGAAAGCCGGCTGTGGCGTGGACAGCGGCCCCGGGGCCCTTCCAGCTCCGACAACCACAGACGCTCTGCCCGGCTCCTCTCCCACCTCTGCTCCCTGCCTCCTTCTGCCCCTCCCCTACCAGCCCTGCCCCCTCTCTCCACCCCCTCCTGCCCCTAAAGCACCCACCCCCACCGTCTGCCCCTCCTCTGCAGCAGCAGGTCCTGCCCTCTCCCTCTGTCCCTCCCCTGCCCCTGCCAGACCTGCCCTCACCTCCCCCTACCCCCCACTCCCTCTCTCACCTCCTCCTGCTGCCACTTTTACCCCTGGAAACCTCCTCCCTTCCATCTGGCCCTGTTTCATGCTCACCCCCTCTGCCCTTTCAAGTCTACTTTTCTGTAATCCTAGGCCTTCCGAGCCCATCTCCTCTCCCGTGCTTTCCGCCCTTCGTCTTAAGCGGCTGCCCAACCCCTCTGTTTCCGCCAGACCAGGCCCACCAGGCTCAGGAAACTTTCTTTCCCTACCTACACCCCGTTTTCCCCATATTATTTCTGCCTTCCCTGTTTCACTCCTTATTCGATTCACTACTAAAGCGACAGGGGCCATGTTAAAAGAGCTTAAGATCAGACAATAAGCCTCTCATTTCAGTTCCTCACAGAAATTGGCTCATGTTTGCCGAGAGAGGGTTAGGTGTCGACAACGGGAAAAATCCTACTTTTCTTCTTCTTACTCCCTTTAATTCAACCCCAGGAAAATAGGTTACAAAAATTCAGTGTGGCGTTTTGGCTGGCAATGTTTCTCACCTTGGGGCTTCTAAATACAGTAGTCAAAATCTATCAGATTGCTGGGTGGACTGCCCTTAAACAATACGCACTTCTCAAGTGTACCTTGACATAAAGATTGAGTTACTCGCACAGGCATTCTTACCTACTCCTAAGAAACTGAATTGTATCGTATCACTGTTGAACCAGTAAATGATTATGTTTCTCCTCTCCTCCCCTCACTTAGAGAATGTAGTGCTATTGAAAGATGTCAGTTGGAAAGGCCTTGAGAAAAGGCCGGGTCTGATAGAAACAGCGATGGTGCAAAAAAGATTAAAGAATATATGTGCTGCCTTTAGATTTACAATGGAGATATTCCTTCAAGATGAAAAAAAGATCAGGTTTTCCTAATGCAACTTACTAGGGCTCAACTTAGCAGGGCTCCTTTCTGGTTTTTAGCAATGATTAAACCGTGAAGTACCTGCGCTATTTTTTCACCAAATTCGTTGTTATACATACACTCGGTTCTTGGGTTAAAATTAACCATGTCCTTAAAACCTCCAGTTTGTATGACACTAAGGAACTTGCAAGAGAACTGAGTGTAACAGGATAATTATAGAACAATGTATTAAATTTCCCAGGAAGTTTTTTTTTTAAATAATGGTTGCGTACCCAAGGCAACGTTTCAAAATCCCCTGGACTACTCTGGAAGAGGAAGTTCGGGTGGGACTTTAAATTTTTTAATCCAAACACATTAGGGCTTTAAATCACTGCCCCAGAATTGGGACTGTGGGGGCCAAACAAAAACTCCTCACCGTTGGCTTTAAAGCACTCACTCACCTTACCCTCTCCTACCTAGAGAAGCAGCGTGGCTCAGTGGAAAGAGCCTGGGCTTTGGAGTCAGAGGTCATGGGTTCAAATCCCGGCTCTGCCAATTGTCAGCTGTGTGACCTGGGGCAAGTCACTTCACTTCTCTGGGCCTCAGTTCCCTCATCTGTAAAATGGGGGTTAAAAACTGTGAGCCCCCCCGTGGGACAGCCTGATCACCTTGTAATCTCCCCAGCGCTTAGAACAGTGCTTTGCACATAGTAAGTGCTTAAGAAATGCCATCATTATTATTATTATTACCTCACCTCGCTACTCTCTTACTGCAACCCAGGCCGCACACTTTGTTCGTCTAATACTGATGTTCTCATGGTACCTCCATCGCGTCTATCTTGCCGCCGACCCCAGCCCACCTCCTGCCTTACTGAAGGCCCATCTCCTCCAAGAGGCCTTCCCAGACTAAGCCCCACCTTTCCTCATCTCCCACTCCCTTCTCCATCGCCCAGATTTTCTCCCTCTGCTCATCCCCCTCCCAGCCCCACAGCACTTAGCTACATATCTGTCATTTTATTTATTTGTATTCACGTCTGTCTCCACCCCCCCCCCCCTTTAGCCTGTAAGCTCACTGTGGGCAGGGAATGTGTCCATTTATTGTTATATTGTACCCTCCCCAGTGCTTAGTACAGTGCAGAGGCAAAGATGGATCGGATGAAGCTTAAAAAGCAGATAATAAACACGTATCAGTTCCAACAAATATTTTCTCAGTTCTCTCTTCCCATAGAAGTACAGAGGCAGTAAAATTCATTCATTCATTCAGTCGTATGTATTGAGCGCTTACTGTGTGCAGAGCACTGTACTAAGCGCTTGGGAAGTACAAGTTGGCAACATAAAATGATATCAGCATTCATCACTTCATGCTCTCAAAGAGTCGGACAAGCGGCAAGGGCTAAGGAGAATCATAGATTCACTTTCTGAGCCTAAGCGAAGGACCCGAGCTGATTTTCATACAAAATATTTTTATCTCTATTGTTACGTCAATGATTTCTGCAGCTGATGAAGTTAGGGGGAATATTTTCCTCTGTTATGCTCCCCCTCCTCCCCCTCTCCATCCCCCCCCACCTTACCTCCTTCCTTTCCCCACAGCACCTGTACATATGTTTGTACGTATTTATTACTCTAGTTATTCATTTATTTTACTTGTACATATCTATTCTATTTATTTTATTTTGTGAATATATTTTGTTTTGTTCTCTGTCTCCCCCTTCTAGACTGTGAGCCCACTGTTGGGTAGGGACCGTCTCTATATGTTGCCAACTCGGACTTACCAAGCGCTTAGTACAGTGCTCTGCACACAGTAAGCGCTCAATAAATACGACGGATTGATTATCTGTCAGTACTCAGTACCAGGCTCATAGTAGTAGTAGAGAGAAAGAAAAATGCACATTCTGGGGCCCCATCTATTTTCCAGTACCGTTGGAGAGTTCTCTTTGCCTAGCAACAGCCGTCATTAAAAACCCAATAACCAAAGGCGTCAAACTGCAAAAGCGAAAGAACTGACAGTCCTAGAACGAGATTGGTGTTTTAATGGAAATCGATCCATCGTCAGTTAAACATCCCCATCAGTACAAAGTTCTGCCTGGGGCCCTCAGGCGATAATCAGCCCATTCATGCACGTTGCATTAATATCAGCAATGAGGAGCGAATGAAGAATCCATCATAACTTTAAAAAATGGAGAACACATCATAGCTTCTCCTCCAGGAGGCCTTCCTCTATTGATTTCTAATCTCCCTACTTTATTTCTCTAACTCAGGTCATACTTGCCTGTTGCCTTAATATTCCCGAGCAATGGGAAGCGATTAAAGAAGCCATCATATTTTTTAGAACGGAGAACACATAACAGCTTCTCCTCCAGGAGACCTTCCTCTATTGATTTCTAATCTCCCTGCTTTATTTCTCCAACCGCCATTTCAGCACTTCTTGACCACCTAAGCACTTAAATACTCAAACTCACCTCTCAAGCGCTTGCATATATAACTTAAATCCCTAAATTACTTCCTCCTAGTCTACTCCCCAAATTCTTCACACAGTAGGCGCTCACTAAATACCATTGGTTGATTGATTAGGCAAATAAGATCCATGCCAATTATTATAATAATAATGATAATAATAACGGTGGTATTTGTTAAGCTCTTCCTATGTGCCGACCACTGTTCTAAGCGCTGGGATAGATACAAGGTTATCAGATTGCCCCACGTGGGGCTCATAATCTTAATCAACATTTTATAGATGAGTTAACTGAGGCCCAGAGAAGTGAAGTGACTTGCCCAAAGTCACACAGCTGACAAGTGGCGGAGTCAGGATTAGAACCCACGACCTCTGACTCCCAAGCCCGGGCTCTTTCCTCTGAGCCACGCTGCTTCTCACAGATAATAATAACTGTGGTATTTGTTAAGCGCTTACTATGTGCCAGGCACTTTTCTAAGCACTTGGGTAAATACAAGATAATTCATTCATTCAGTCGTATTTATTGAGCGCTTACTGTGTGCAGAACACTGTACTAAGCGCTTGAAGCATGGCTCTAATGGAAAGAGCCCGGGCTTTGGAGTCAGAGGTCGTGGGTTCAAATCCCTGCTCCTCCAGTTGTCAGCTGGGTGACTTTGGGCAAGTCACTTGACTTCTCTGGGCCTCAGTTCCCTCATCTGGAAAATGGGGATTAAGACTGTGAGCCCCCCATGGGACAACCTGATCACCTTGTAACCTATCCGGCGCTTAGAACAGTGCTTTGCACATAGTAAGCGCTTAACAAATGCCATTATTATTATTATTATTATTATTATTATTATTATTATTATTATTATTTCAGGTTGGACACAGTCCCTGTCCCACGCCGGGCTCAGATTCTTAATTCCCATTTTACGGATGAGGAAACTGAGGCCCAGAGAAGTGCAGTGATTTGCCCAAGGTCACACAGCAGACAAGTTTCAGAGCCAGGCGTGCTCTGCACACATTAAGCGCTCAATAAGTACGACTGAATGAATGAATGAATCCCAGGTCCTTCTGATTGCCAGGCCTGCGCTCTATCCACTGGGCCACACTGCTTCTTCCTACATTTTGATAGTAGTAGGATTTCTGAGTGCTCTCCATATAGTAAACGCTCAATAAATACCACTGGTGATGATGATGATGATGAAGAAAGGAAAGTGGTGAGGCCGGGTGTTGGATTTGGCGTGACTAGGGTGTTATGGATTATTTGGAGAAGCAGCGCGGCTCAGTGGAAAGAGCCCGGGCTTTGGAGTCAGAGGTCATGGGTTCGAATCCCAGCTCCACCACATGTCGGCTGTGCGACCTTGGGCAAGTCACTTAACTTCTCTGAGCCTCAGTTCCCTCATCTGTAAAATGGGGATTAAGACTGTGAGCCCCACGAGGGACAACATGATCACCTTGTATCCCCCCAGCTCTTAGAATAGTGCTTTGCACATAGTAAGCGCTTAACAAATGCCATTATTATTATTATTATTATTATTATTATTATTATTTGGGGAAGGCTTCCTGTAGGAGGTGGGATTTAAGGAAGGTTTTGAAGATAGGTAAAACTGTGTTCTGAGAAGCAGCATGGCTCAATGGAAAGAGCCCGGGCTTTGGAGTCAGAGGTCATGGGTTCGAATCCCTGCTCCCCCACATGTCTGCTGTGTGACCTTGGGCAAGTCACTTAACTTCTCTGAGCCTCAGTTACCTCATCTGTAAAATGGGGATTAAGACTGTGAGCCCCACGTGGGGCAAACTGATTACCTTGTTTCCCCCCCAGCGCTTAGAACAGTGCTTTGCACATAGTAAGCGCTTAACAAATGCCATCATTATTATTATTATTCTGGTGCATTTGGAAGGGGTGGTAGAGCCAGCCTAGTACAGGGTGGGCAAGGAGTTATTAATAATAATGATAGTATTTGTTAAGCGCTTACTATGTGCAAAGCACTGTTCTAAGCGCTGGGGAGGTTACAAGGTGATCAGCTTGTCCCACGGGGGGCTCACGGTTTTAATCCCCATTTTCCAGATGAGGCAACTGAGGCCCGGAGAAGTTAAGTGACTTGCCCACAGTCACAAAGCTGCCAGTTGGCAGAACAGGGATTTGAACCCGTGACCTCTGACTCCAAAGCCCGGGCTCTTTCCGCTGAGCCACGCTGCTTCTCTTAAAGGCAGAAGAGTAGAGAGTGAAGTTCAATTAAATGGTGATCTTGGTCGGAGGAGCAAACAGTGTTTCAGAGAGCTCAGGTGAAGTGAGGTTTTTTTAAAAAATAGTATTTGTTAATTGCCTACTATGTGCCAGGCGCTGTACTAAGCGCGGGGTTAGCTACAAGATAATCAGGTTGGACCCAGTCCACGTCCCACATGGAGGTCGATATGGCCAAGCGGGAATGCTGATGGACAGTACTCAAGCTAGTGGTAAGTGCTTAGTACAGTTCCAAGCGCTTAGTACAGTGCTCTGCACACAGTAAGCGCTCAATAAATACGACTGAATGAATTGAATGGTAAGGAGCTTCTGCTTAATGGAGATGGTGATGGGTAGACAGTGAAAGCTCCTGTGAAGTGGGATGGCGATGTGTATAGAGGCGATGCTGCGGTGTAACCTAATGGAAAAAACCACTAGCCCCCGTGAAAAAGTCACGGGGCTTGGATTACAAATTTAATCTAATAATAATAATAATAATAGCATTGATTAAGCGCTTACTATGTGCGAAGCACTGTTCTAAGCGCTGGGGAGGTTGCAAGGTGATCAGGATGTCCCACGGGGGGCTCACAGTCTTCATCCCCATTTTACAGGTGAGGGCACTGAGGCACAGAGGAGTTAAGTGACTTGCCCAAAGTCGCACAGCTGACAAGTGGCGGAGCCGGGATTTGAACCCATGACCTCCGACTCCAAAACCCGGGCTCTTTCCACTGAGCCACGCTGCGTCAACATGACCTCTTGGTGCCTCAATTTTCCCATCTGCAAAAGGGGGATTCAGTACGTGTTCTCCCTCCTACTTAGATTGGGAGCCCCGTGTGTGACATGGACTGTGTCCAACCTATTTATCTTGCATATACCCCAGCGCTTAGTACGGTGCTTGACACGCGGCATGCCTTCACAGATATAATTCATTCATTGATTCACTCAGTCATATTTAATAATAATAGACTGTGAGCCCACTGTTGGGTAGGGACTGTCTCTATATGTTGCCAACTTGGACTTCCCAAGCGCTTAGTACAGTGCTCTGCACACAGTAAGCGCCCAATAAATACGATTGATTGATTGCAAAGCACTTTTCTAAGCACTGGGGAAGTTACAAGGTGATCAGGTTGTCCCACGGGGGGCTCACAGTCTTAATCCCCATTTTACAGATGAGGGAACTGAGGCCCAGGGAAGTTAAGCGGCTTGCCCAAAGTCATACAGCTGACAATTGGCAGAGCCGGGATTTGAACCCATGAGCTCTGACTCCAAAGCCCGGGCTCTTTACACTGAACCGTTGAGCGCTTACTGTGTGCAGAGCACTGTACTAAGCGCTTGGGATGTACAAGTTGGCAACATAGAGAGACGGTCCCTACCCAACAGCGGGCTCACAGTCTAGAAGGCTGGGATTGAGCCCTTCCTTCCTCTCCCCCTCGTCCCCCTTTCCACCCCATCATCTTACCTCTGTCCCTTCCCCACAGCACCTGTATATATATGTATATATGTTTGTACAGATTTATTACTCTATTTATTTATTTTACTTGTACATATCTATTCTATTTATTTTATTTTGCTGGTATGTTTGGTTTTCTTCTCTGTCTCCCCCTTTTAGACTGTGAGCCCACTGTTGGGTAGGGACCCTCTCTCTATGTTGCCAACTTGGACTTCCCAAGCGCTTAGTACAGTGCTCTGCACACAGTAAGTGCTCAATAAATACGATTGATGATGATGATGATGTGCAATAGTAATTATTAGGATTACTATTCAAGAAGATGATCGGCGTGTCAGCTTGCAACATAGAGAGACGGTCCCTACCCAACAGCGGGCTCACAGTCTAGAAGGCTGTGTTAATAATAATTATTAATAATGTGTAATAGTAATTATTACGATTAGAGAAGATGATCGGCGTGGAAGCTTGCAACATAGAGAGACGGTCCCTACCCAACAGCGGGCTCACAGTCTAGAAGGCTGGGATAATAGTAATTATCAATAATGTGCAATAGTAATTATTACGATTACTATTCAAGAAGATGATGGGCGCGGCAACTTGCAACATAGAGAGACGGTCCCTACCCAACAGCGGGCTCACAGTCTAGAAGGCTGGGATAATAATAATTATTAATAATGTGTAATAGTAATTATTACAATTATTATTCAAGAAGACGATTAGCGCGGCAGCTTGCAACATAGAGAGACGGTCCCTACCCAACAGCAGGCTCACAGTCTAGAAGGCTGGGATAATAATAATTATTAATAATGTGCAATAGTAATTATTACAATTACTATTCAAGAAGATGATTAGTGTGTCAGTTTGCAACATAGAGAGACGGTCCCTACCCAACAGCGGGCTCACAGTCTAGAAGGCTGGGATAATAATAATTATTAATAATGTGCAATAGTAATTATTACGATTACTATTCAAGAAGATGATCAGTGCGGCAGCTTGCAACATAGAGAGACGGTCCCTACCCAACAGCAGGCTCACAGTCTAGAAGGCTGGGATAATTATAATAATTATTAATAATGTGTAATAGTAATTATTACAATTACTATTCAAGAAGAAGATGATTAGCGCGTCAGCTTGCAACATAGAGAGACGGTCCCTACCCAACAGCGGGCTCACAGTCTAGAAAGCTGGGATAATAATAATTATTAATAATGTGCAATAGTAATTATTACGATTACTATTCAAGAAGATGATCAGTGCGGCAGCTTGCAACATAGAGAGACGGTCCCTACCCAACAGCAGGCTCACAGTCTAGAAGGCTGGGATAATTATAATAATTATTAATAATGTGTAATAGTAATTATTACAATTACTATTCAAGAAGAAGATGATTAGCGCGTCAGCTTGCAACATAGAGAGACGGTCCCTACCCAACAGCGGGCTCACAGTCTAGAAGACTGGGATAATAATAATTATTAATAATGTGCAATAGTAATTATTACAATTACTATTCAAGAAGATGATTAGTGTGTCAGTTTGCAACATAGAGAGACGATCCCTACCCAACAGCGGGCTCACAGTCTAGAAGGCTGGGATAATTATAGTAATTATTAATAATGTGCAATAGTAATTATTACGATTACTATTCAAGAAGAAGATGTCTCCCCCTCCTAGACTGTGAGCCCGCTGTTGGGTAGGGACCGTCTCTCTATGTTGCCAACTTGGACTTCCCAAGCGCTTAGTACAGTGCTCTGCACACAGGAGGCGCTCAATAAATACAACTGAATGAATGAATGAATGAATGAATCAGATACGCAGGCTCCGCCCTTGAGACTGGCCACGCCCCCAGCCCGTCCGTCTGCGCATGCTCCCCTCGCGCCCCGTGCTCGTCGGTCTGCGCATGCTCCGCCCCCCTCCCCGTGCCCCCCCCGCCCCGTGGCCGTCCGTCTGCGCATGCCCCGCCCCATGCCCCTGCTGTCTGTCTGCGCAGGCTCCGCCCCCGCCCCGTGGCCGTCCTTCTGCGCATGCCCCGCCCCTGGCCCCCGCCCTGTGGTCGTCCGTCTGCGCTTGCCCCGCCATAGGCCCCGCCCCCCTGCCCCTGTCGTCAGTCTGCGCAGGCTCCGCCCCCTCCCCGTGGCCGTCCTTCTGCGCATGCCCCGCCTCCTGTCCGTCGGTCTGCGCATGCCCCGCCCCCGGCGCCGGCCTTGCCCCCCCGCCCCGTGGTCGTCCGTCAGCGCATGCCCCGCCCCCTATTTATTTATTAATTTTATTTGTACATATTTATTCTATTCATTTTATTTGGTCAATATGTTTCATTTTGTTCTCTGTCTCCCCCTTCTAGACTGTGAGCCCGTTGTTGGGTAGGGACCGTCTCTATCTGTTGTCGACTTGTACTTCCCAAGCGCTTAGTACGGTGCTCTGCACACAGTAAGCGCTCAATAAATACGATTGAGTGAATGAATGAGTGCCCCGCCCCCTGTCCGTCCGCGCATGCCCCGCCCTCGGCCCCCGCCTTCTGTCCGTCCGCCTGCGCATGCCCCGCCCCCGGCCCTCGGCCCCGCCTCGTGTTCGTCCGTCTGCGCGTGCCCCGCCCTCGCCCCCGGCCCGTGTCCGTCCATCTGCGCATGCCCCGTCCTCGCCCCCTCCCCGTGTCCGTCCGTCTGCGCATGCCCCGCCCTCGCCCCCGCCCCGTGTCCGTCCATCTGCGCATGCCCCACCCCCCGGCCTCCGGCCCGTGTCCGTCCGTCTGCGCATGCCCCGCCCTCTCCCCCGGCCCTTGTCCATCCGTCTGCGCATGCCCCGCCCTCGCCCCGTGTCCGTCCGTCTGCGCATGCCCCGACCCCGGCCCTCGGCCCCGCCCCGTAGTCGTCCGTCTGCGCGTGCCCCGCCCTCGGCCCCGCCCCGTGTCCGTCCATCTGCGCATGCCCCGCCCTCGCCCCTCCCCGTGTCCGTCCGTCTGCGCATGCCCCGCCCTCGCCCTCGGCCCGTGTCCGTCCGTCTGCGCATGCCCCGCCCCCAACCCCGGCCCGTGCCCGTCCATCTGCGCATGCCCCGCCCTCGGCCCCGCCCCGTGCCCGTCCATCTGCGCATGCCCCGCCCTCGCCCCGCCCGTGTCCGTCCGTCCGCGCATGCCCCGCCCTCGGCCCCGCCCCGTGTCCATCCGTCTGCGCATGCCCCGCCCTTGCCCCCTGCCCGTGCCCGTCCATCCGCGCATGCCCCGCCCTCGGCCCCGCCCCGCGTCCGTCCGTCTGCGCATGCCCCGCCCCGTGACCGCCCGTCTGCGCATGCCCCGGCCCGTGTGTGTCCGTCCGTCTGCGCATGCGCCGGCCCGGCGTCTCCCGGACGACGTCAGCGCTGCCAGCGTGGACGGGGCGTCGTGGCGGCGGCGGTCCCCGTTCCCCCGTCATGGCGGCCTCTGAGGAGAAGGTCGGTGGGATCCTCCTCCTCCCTCTCCCTCTCTCCCCCTCCCCCCGCCCCAACGGACGGTCGCGCCGCCGTTCCCTCCCGTTGCCCCGGGGAAAACCGGGAATGCCGGGAAAACGGCGGCTGGCCCGGCCGCGCTCCTTCCCTCACGCAATCATTCATTCATTCAGTCGTATTTACTGAGCGCCCACCACGGGCGGGGCACTGGACTAAGCGCCGGCAACGGGGAGAGAGACGTGCAACATTCATTCATTCAATCCTATTTATTGAGCGCCTACTGTGTGCGGAGCACTGGACTGAGCGCTTGGGAAGTATCATTCATTCAGTCGTATTGATTGAGCGCCTACGGTGTGCAGGGCAGTGGACTGAGCGCTTGAGAAGGACAACTCAGTCAGTCGTATTTATTGAGCGCCTAAGGTGTGCGGAGCACTGGACTGAGCGCTTGGGAAGGACAATTCATTCATTCATTCAGTCGTATTTATTGAGCGCCTACTGTGTGCGGAGCACTGGACTGAGCGCTTGGGAAGTGTCATTCATTCATTCATTCAGTCGTATTTATTGAGCGCCTGCTGTGTGCAGAACACTGGACTGAGCGCTTGGGAAGGACAGTTCATTCATTCAGTCAGTCGTATTTATTGAGCACCTACTGTGTGTGGAGTACTGGACTGAGCGCTTGGGAAGGACAATTCATTCATTCAGTCGTATTTATTGAGCGCCTACTGTGTTCGGAGCACTGGACTGAGCGCTTGGGAAGGACAATTCATTCATTCATTCCGTCGTATTTGTTGAGCAACTACTGTGTGC
Source organism: Tachyglossus aculeatus (assembly GCF_015852505.1). Classification (NCBI taxonomy): domain Eukaryota; kingdom Metazoa; phylum Chordata; class Mammalia; order Monotremata; family Tachyglossidae; genus Tachyglossus; species Tachyglossus aculeatus. Next base: position 71,424,575 of record NC_052086.1, read on the forward strand.
AGAGCGCTGGACTGAGCGCTTGAGGAGTACAATTCATTCATTCAGTCGTATTTATTGAGCGCCTACTGTGTGTGGAGTACTGGACTGAGCGCTTGGGAAGGACAATTCATTCATTCAGTCGTATTTATTGAGCGCCTACTGTGTGCGGAGCACTGGACTGAGCGCTTGGGAAGGACAATTCATTCATTCATTCCGTCGTATTTGTTGAGCAACTACTGTGTGCAGAGCGCTGGACTGAGCGCTTGGGAAGGACAATTCATTCATTCATTCTGTCGTATTTAGTGAGCGCCTACTGTGTGCGGAGCACTGGACTGAGCGCTTGGGAAGGACAGTTCATTCATTCAGTCAGTTGTATTTATTGAGCACCTACTGTGTGCGGAGCACTGGACTGAGCGCTTGGGAAGTGTCATTCATTCATTCATTCAGTCGTATTTGTTGAGCGACTACTGTGTGCAGAGCGCTGGACTGAGCGCTTGAGGAGTACAATTCATTCATTCAGTCGTATTTATTGAGCGCCTACTGTGTGTGGAGTACTGGACTGAGCGCTTGGGAAGGACAATTCATTCATTCAGTCGTATTTATTGAGCGCCTACTGTGTGCGGAGCCCTGGACTGAGCGCTTGGGAAGGACAATTCATTCATTCATTCTGTCGTATTTAGTGAGCGCCTACTGTGTGCGGAGCACTGGACTGAGCGCTTGGGAAGGACAATTCATTCATTCAGTCGTATTTATTGAGCGCCTACTGTGTGCGGAGCACTGGACTGAGCGCTTGGGAAGGACAGTTCATTCATTCAGTCAGTCGTATTTATTGAGCACCTACTGTGTGCGGAGCCCTGGACTGAGCGCTTGGGATGGACAATTCATTCATTCATTCAGTCGTATTTATTGAGCAACTACTGTGTGCAGAGCGCTGGACTGAGCGCTTGAGAAGTACGGTTCATTCATTCAGTCGTATTTATTGAGCGCCTACTGTGTGCGGAGCACTGGACTGAGCGCTTGGGAAGGACAGTTCATTCATTTATTCCGTCATATTTATTGAGCAACTACTGTGTGCAGAGCGCTGGACTGAGCGCTTGAGAAGTACAATTCATTCATTCATTCAGTCGTATTTATTGAGTGCCTACTGTGTGCGGAGCCCTGGACTGAGCGCTTGGGAAGGACAGTTCATTTATTCATTCAGTCGTATTTATTGAGCGCCTACTGTGCAGAGCCCTGGACTGAGCTCTTGGGAAGGATAATTCATTCATTCATTCAGTCGTTTTTATTGAACGCCTACTGTGTGCGGAGCACTGGACTGAGCGCTTGGGAAGGACAATTCATTCATTCATTCTGTCGTATTTATTGAGCACCTACTGTATGCAGAGCACTGGACTGAGCGTTTGGGAAGGACAATTCATTTGTTCATTCAGTCAGTCGTATTTATTGAGCGCCTACTGTGTGCGGAGCACTGGACTGAGCGCTTGGGAAGTATCATTCATTCAGTCGTATTTGTTGAGCACCTACTGTGTGCAGGGCCCTGGACTGAGCACTTGGGAAGGACAATTCATTCATTCATTCCGTCGTATTTAGTGAGCGCCTACTGTGTGCAGAGCGCTGGACTGAGCGCTTGAGAAGTACAATTCATTCATTCATTCAGTCGTATTTATTGAGTGCCTACTGCGTGCGGAGCCCTGGACTGAGCGCTCGGGAAGGACAGTTCATTTATTCATTCAGTCGTATTTATTGAGCGCCTCCTCTGTGCAGAGCCCTGGAGTGAGTGCTTGGGAAGGACAATTCATTCATTCAGTCGTATTTGTTGAGTGCCTACTGTGTGCGGAGCACTGGACTGAGCGCTTGAGAAGTAGAATTCATTCATTCAGTCGTATTTATTGAGTGCCTACTGTGTGCGTAGCACTGGACTGAGCGCTTGGGAAGGACAGTTCATTCATTTATTCAGTCGTATTTGTTGAGCGCCTACTGTGTGCAGAGCACTGGACTGAGTGCTTGAGAAGTACAATTCATTCATTCAGTCGTATTTATTGAGCGCCTACTGTGTGCGGAGCGCTGGACTGAGCGCTTGAGAAGTACAATTCATTTATTCATTCAGTCGTATTTATTGAGCGCCTACTCTGTGTGGAGCCCTGGACTGAGCTCTTGGGAAGTACAATTCATTCATTCATTCAACCCTATTTATTGAGCGCCTACTGTGTGCGGAGTGCTGGACTGAGCGCTTGAGAAGTACAATTCATTTATTCAGTCGTATTTATTGAGCGCCTACTCTGTGTGGAGCCCTGGACTGAGCTCTTGGGAAGTACAATTCATTCATTCATTCAACCCTATTTATTGAGTGCCTACTGTGTGCGGAGCGCTGGACTGAGCACTTGGGAAAGACAATTCATTCATTCATTCGGTCGTATTTAGTGAGTGCCTACTGTGTGCAGAGCGCTGGACTGAGCGCTTGAGAAGTGCAATTCATTCATTCATTCAGTCGTATTTATTGAGTGCCTACTGCGTGCGGAGCCCTGGACTGAGCGCTCGGGAAGGACAGTTCATTTATTCATTCAGTCGTATTTATTGAGCGCCTCCTCTGTGCGGAGCCCTGGAGTGAGCGCTTGGGAAGGACAATTCATTCATTCAGTCAGTCGTATTTAGTGAGCGCCTACTGTGTGCGGAGCCCTGGACTGAGCGCTTGGGAAGGACAATTCATTCAGTCAGTCGTATTTATTGAGCGCCTACTGTGTGCAGAACACTGGACTGAGCGTTTGGGAAGGACAGTTCATTCATTCAGTCATATTGAGTGCCTACTGTGTGCGGAGCACTGGACTGAGCGCTTGAGAAGTACAATTCAGTCAGTCGTATTGAGCGCCTACTGTGCGCAGAGCACTGGACTAAGCGCTTGGGAAGTACAATTCATTCATTCAGTCATATTGAGCGCCTACTGTGTGCGGAGCACTGGACTAAGTGCTTGGGAAGGACAAGTCGGCAACATAGAGAGACGGTCCCTCCCCAACAGCGGGCTCACAGTCTGGAAGGGGGAGACAGACAACGTTCATTCATTCCGTCGTATTTATTGAGCGCCCGTTGTGTGCAGAGCACTGTACTGAGCGCCTGGGAAGTCCAAGTCGGCGACATCTAGAGACGGTCCCTACCCAACAACGGACTCACAGTCTAGAAGGGGGAGACAGACGACGCGAAACATGGAGACAGGCAGTCAGTCATTCCCTCCCTCCTCCTGACCGAGCGCCCGCTGTGTGCACAGCACTGCCCTAAGCGCTGGGGAAGCGCAGTTTGGCCACAGATATTCACTCCTTTATTCATTCCCTCGTATTGACTAATAATAATGATGGTGATAATGTTGGCATTTATTAAGCTCTTACTATAATAATAACAATGATGGTATTTCTTAAGCGCTTACTATGTGCCGAGCACTGTTCTAAGCCCCGGGGGGGATACGAGGTGATCAGGTTGTCCCACGTGGGGCTCACAGCCTTCATCCCCATTTGACGGAGGAGAGAACTGAGGCCCAGAGAAGTGAAGTGACTTGCCCAAAGTCACACAGCTGACAATCGGCGGAGCCGGAATTTGAACCCAGGACCTGTGACTCCCAAGCCCGGGCTCTTTCCACTGAGCCACGCCGCTTCTCTATGTGCAAAGGACGGTTCCAAGCGCCGCGTCACTTCTCTGGGTTTCAGTTACTTCATTTGAAAAATAATAATGATAATAATGATGCTATTTGTTAAGCGGCTTATTATGTGCAAAGCACTGTTCTAAGCGCCCGGGGGGGATACAGGGTGATCAGGGTGTCCCACGTGGGGCTCACAGTCTTCATCCCCATTTGACAGAGGAGGGAGCTGAGGCCCAGGGAAGTGAAGTGACTTGCCTGAGGTCACACAGCAGACAAGTGGCGGAGCCGGGATTTGAACCCATGACCTCCTGACTCCTGGCCCCATGCTCTGTCATCTAGACCATGTTTCTTTTCTAGATACAAAGTGGTGAAGCAGGATTAGAACCCACACCCTCCCACTCCCAAGCCTGGGCTCTTACCACTAAACCACGCTGCTTCCTTGGGCTCCAACCCCCGCAGGATTTATGTCCTTGCTGTCATTTTGCTCATTTCTGTTGTTGTCTGTCTCCCTTCCTCTAGACCGTGAGCTCGGTGTGGGCAGGGATTGTGAGTCTTTATTGCTGTATTGTCCTCTCCCAAACGCTTAGTACAGTGCCCTGCGCACAGTAAGCCCTCAATAAATGCGATTGAATTAATGGATGAGGCGCCCAAACCGCTCGGCCGGCTCGGGCCAGGAAGTGGGGAGACCCAAGCAATGCCTCAAAGATAAGTGGGTTTCACACTGTTTCCATTTTAATGATAATAATAGTTATTATTGTGATATTTGTTAAGCCCCGACCGTGGGTCAGTCGCTGTACTAAGCACTGGGGTGGATACAGTTCCCGTCCCACGTGGGGCTCACAGTCTCGATCCTCGTTTTGCAGATGGGGAAACTGAGGCCCAGGGAAGTTTAGTGACTTGCCCAAGGTCACCCGGTAGACAAATGGCAGAGCCGGGAGTAGAAGCCGTGAACTTCTGATTCCCAGGCCCAGGCTCTATCCGCTAGGCCATGCTGCTTCTCATTTTCCCTTCCTACCCGCGGTGTCAGATGTAATCAATCATCACTGGTGTATATTGAGCATCTTGTGTGCTCAGAGCATTGAACCGAGCACTTGGGAGAGTACAGTATAACAGCCGATAGGCCCTATCCCCATCCTCGAGGAGTTTTCAGGCTGTGGACATTTAAAAAAATTACAGGTGGGGGATGGCCGAGGTTAAGACTGAGCGTTTGAGGACGGGGGGCATCCAAGTGCATAGAAGATGCAGAAGGCGTGAATAGGGTGGCGAAATGAGGGGTTAGTCAGGTAAGGTATCTTGGAGGAGAGAGGATTTTTGTAAGGTTTTTCAAGGTGGGGAGGGGGGACGCGGGCAAGGCGTCGGCGGGGAGATGAAATTGAGTTTCAGTGAGTAGATTGACTTTAGAGGAGCCCAGTGTGCTGGGGGGGGTTGAGATAGGACAGCGGCGAGCTGAGGTAGGAGGGGGGAGAGTTGATGGAGTGCCTTAAAAGCTGATGGTAAAGAGTTCCCGTTTGATGGAGAGATGGACGCACAACCTTTGGAGCCATTTGAGGAGGGGGGAAAAGTGCACAGAATGATTTTTTTTTTTTAGAGAGACGATCTGGGCAGAAGAGTGAAGCATTTACTAGAGAGGCCGGAGGCAGAGAGGTCAGTGAGGAGGCCGATGCAGTAATCGAGGCGAGATGGGATAAGTGCTTGGACCGCTTGGAGGGGCGGAGGCTAGGCATTTTGTAAGGGTAGAACCGACCTCTCTTTGTGGGCAGGAATCGTATCTACCAACTCTGATGTACCCAAGCACTCCGTATCGTGCCCTGCACCTAGTATGCGCTCAAAAAAAAAACACCACCGACTGACTGGACACGCTGGTTGAAAGAGAAAAAGGAGTCTAGAAGAACGCTAAGGTTACCGGTTGTGAGACGGAGAGGATGGTAATGTTCTCTATAGGGGTGGGAAAGTCATGGGGAGTAGAGGGCTTGGGTGGGAAGATCAATCAATGAATCAGTCGTGCTTATTGAGCGCTTACTGTGTGCAGAGCACTGGACTAAGCGCTTGGGAAGTACAAGTTGGCAACATATAGAGACAGACCCTACCCAACAGTGTGCTCACAGTATGTTTTGGACACGTTCAGTTTGGGGTGTCGGCAGGACATTCAAGAAGAGATGTCTTGAAGGCGGGAGGAAATGCGAGACTGCAGAGAAGGAGAGAGATCCGGGATGGAGCTGGAGATTTGGGAATCATCTGCAAAGAGGTGGTAGTTGAAGCCGTGGGAGCAGATGAGTTCTCCAAGGGAGTGAGTATAGATGGAGGCTAGGAGGAGACCTACAAATGAGCCCTGAGTGACTCCCACATCCAGGGGGTGGGAGACAGAGGAGGAACCCGCAAAGGAGAAGGAGAAGGAGCGGCCGGAGAGATAGGAGGGCCAGTATATGGCCACTGCTGCAAAAGGAGATTAACCCAAATTTGGGAAATGAGTGTCAGTGCCAAACCCCTCCCTTCTTTTTTATGTAAAATTGCAGAATTATTCATTTTACTACAGTACTAGATCCAGACTTGTTTTGCAAGTCACAAGAGATTTGAAAAGCGTTATGAATTGGACAAGTAATAGGAGGTGTCAGTAGATGCATAGCTTGAATCTGCCTCTTGGTTGTAAAAGGAATTGGGGGACCGCTTAAGGGGTGGGTGAAAATTTTTTTGCGCTCTTGAACTGACAAGTCTTAAATTTTGTACTGTGTATAGCGTGCTTTGGTTAAATGGAAAGTTAGGTCTTTTACATAGAAAAGTTTATTCACAAATTCACTCTTCCCACTTTCAGCTTCAGTTTTGTCTTTTAAATGTGGAGTCTCAACGTATTGAATGCTTAAGTAAAATAAAATGTTTACCTGTGTAGCAGGTACAGAAGAATGCCTTGAGGGGAGGGACTATCTTCTCCATGGTTTTTTTTATGGCATTTAAGTGTTTACTACGCATCAAATAGTGTTCTAAACGCTGGGGTAGATATGAGTTAATTAGGTTGGACACAATCCCTGTCTCACATGGGGCTCACAGTGTAAGTAGGGAGAACAGGAGAACTGAGGCATAGAGAAGTTAAGTGACACAGGAAGCAATTGGCAGAACTGAGAGTAGAACCCAGGTCCTTTGACTCCCAAGCCTGTGCTCTTTCCACTCGGCCACGATGCTTCTCCAAAATATCTAGCAGAATGCCATACGTATAACACACCTTGCTGTAGAAAATTACGGCACATAAATCATTTCCAGCCTTCCCTTTGAAAATACAGATGTCTCAAAGTCAAAGATGGAGTAGAACTTTGTGTCGGTATTATTATTATCATTATTATTATTATGGTATTCAAGTGCTATGTGTAAAGCACTGTTCCAGCACTAGGGTAGATACAGGTTAATTAAGTTGGGCGCAATCCCTGTCCGACATGGGGCCGATAGTCTAGATAGGAGGGAGAACGGTTATTGAATCCCCATTTAAACAAATGAGAAGCTGAGGCACGGAAGTTTAGTGACTTGGCCAAGATCACGCAGCAGGCAACTTGGACTCGTGTCCAAGTTAGTGCCGTTTCCATTTTTCAAGGCTAGATATGAGAACAGGCTCTGTCAGTTCTAAGATGCCACCAAAACGTGCTACAGCTGAAGACTTGCAAGCACTCAGCTGTTTACTAATCAAAATAACTTCCATTTCAAGCACAGAGAGCTGGTTCTCAATCTCCTTCGCCTGTTTTTCCTCTGTCTTTCCTCCTGCTGTGGGACCTTTGGCAAGTCACTTAATTTTTCTGTGCCTCAGTTATCACATCTGTAAAATGGGAGTTAAGATTGTGAGCCCCATGTGAGACTGGGCCTGTGTCCTACCAGATTAGTTTGCATCTATCCCAGCGCTTAGTACAGTGCCTGGCACAACGTAAACACTTAACAAATACCATTAAAAAAAATTGCATTTCCTCCTGCCTCCAGAACATCTCTACATCTAATGGGCCCATGTTAGTTGGTTCCTATCCCAGTTGATGGAACTACCACCCTCTCAAGCCTGTAAGCTTCATGTTAGTCATATTTATTGAGTGCTTAGAGTGCAGAACACTGTACTAAGCACTTGGGCGATTACAATATAACAATAAACACATTCCCTGCCCACAACGAGCTTTGTCTAGAGGTAGCAGGAGACAGACATAAGTAAATAAATTACAGATTTGTACATAGGTGCTGTGGGGCTTGGAGTGGGATGAATAAAGAGGGTGATGCAGAGGAGAGTGGGAGAAGAGGAAAGGAGGCCTAGTCAGGGAAGGCTTCTCGGAGGACATGTGCCTTCAGTAAGGTTTTGAAGGGCAGTAGATTAGATGTCAGTTTGGAGGGAGGGCATTCCAGGTCAGGAAGGGCGTGGGTGAGAGGTCGGTGGCAAGGTAGACGAGATCGAGGTATAGTGAGGTGGTTAGCATTAGTCGAGCAAAGTGCTCACACTTTCAACCTCCACATTCAGTCTGTCACCAAACCCTGTGGATTTTTTTTTGTTTTTATGGTATTTGTTAAGCACTTTCTAAGTGCCAGGCACGGTACTAAGCACTGGAGGTAGATACTAGATAATCAGGTTGGGCATAATCCATGCCGCACGTGGGATTCACAGTCTCGATCCCCAGTTGATTAGATGAGGCAACTAAGGCACAGAGAAGTTAAGTGACTCGCCCAGGGTCACACAGCAGGCAAGTGGTAGAGCCGGGATTCTCCCTTCACAACCCTCACTACACTCATTCAGGAGGTTGTTATTGCCAGTTTGAATACCCTCGCAGTGTTCGCGTTGATTTCCCTGCCTTCTATCTTTCCTCTCTCCAGTCCTTCACCCTACTGCCCCGGTAATTTTTCTGAAACATTACCCCGTGCACATCTCCTCACTCCTCAAAAGCTCCAATTGTTGCCCATTTCTCTCTGCATCAAGCAGAAACTTTCGATTACTGGCCTTATAAAGGCACTCTGTCAACTGTTTCCCTCCTATTTTTTCCTCTCTCTTCCCATTATTCCCCAGCTCACACACTTGGTTCCTCTGAAGCCAGCCTACTCACTGTGCCACTTACCCTGTGCCAAGCACTACGGTAGTTACAAGTTAAGTTGAGAAGCAGTGTGGCCTAGTGAGTGGAGAATGAGCCTGGGAACTGGGTTCTAATCCTGGCTCTTCCACTGCTCTGATGTGTGACCTTGGTAGGTACAGCTGTGAATACTCTGACTTTACCCCTGTCTGTAATTGACAGCCTCTCCTGCTAGACTGTAAACTACTACGTGGTCATCACAACTTCTCCGTGTCTGTTACCTCATCTGTAAAATGGGGACTAAAGCCTGTGAGCCCCGTGTGGGACAGGAACTGTGTCCAAACTGATTAGCTTACGTGCGAAGTACAGTTTGGTGGGCGGAGTCAGGCACAGTCCCTGTTCCCCATGGGGCTCACAGTCTAAGTAGGAGGGAGAACAGGTATTTAATCCCCATTTTACTGATGAGAAAACAGAGGCCCAAAGCAGTGAAGTGACTTGCCCAAAGTTACACGGCAGGCAGGTGGTGGAACTGGGATTAGAACCCAGGTCCTCTGAATCCCAGGCCCATGCTCTTTCCGTTTGGCCACGCTGCTTGGTACAGTGCTCCGCACACAGTAAGGGCTCAATAAGTAAAATTGAATGAATAATAATGAGGGTATTTGTTAAGCACTTACTATGTGCAAAGCACTGTTCTAAGCGCTGGGGGGATACAAGGTGATCAGGTTGTCCCAAGAGGGGCTCACAATCTTAATCCCCATTTTTCAGATGAGGTAACTGAGGCACAGGGAAGTTAAGTGACTCGCCCAAAGTCACACAACAGCGGAGCCGGGATTTGAACCCATGACCTCTGACTCCAAGGCCCGAGCTCTTTCCACTGAGCCACGCTGCTTCTCATCCCCCAGCCCCCACCCAGAACGTCCTGCCCCCATAGTATCTCATCAGACCACTGCTCTCCCCACCTTCAAAGCCTTTCGGAAATCCCTTCTGGAGGCCTTTTCCCTGATTAATCTCTCATTTCCCAATCTTCCCCCAACTGCCACTTCAGTGCATGGATACCCACCCCACCTTCTCCTCCCCAAACATTTATGTCCAGATCTGAATACTCTTTGACTTTCCCCCTGTCTGTAATTGACAATCTCTCCTGCTCGACTGTGAACTACTTAAGGGCAGGGATCAGTCGCCTCTTCTACTATGGTACCTTCTGAAGCACTTAATATAATGCTCTGCACACAGTAGGTGCCCAACAAATACTATTGATTATTTTTTCTCCTGTATGAAAAATCTTAGTACTTATAACAGTGCTTGACACATAGTAAGTGCTTAAAACGAACCTCAAAAAAAAACACATGGGAAAAATGGGGATGAGTTGAGAAGTGATGGCAATGGGGACCTTATCTTTGAAATCTCTGTGGAAAAAATGTGTCTGGATTCCAATGTGTCAGGGAGCTAAGTTTGGAAACCCAGTCATTCACACATATCCTCATGAGGTTTCGCTCATACTTTTCAAGTGAACTAAACTGGCGGTCAGCTTTTCCGGTGAACTGAAACAAAGGATGCCCCCTTGCCAGAGGACGCCTTTCTACTTGTATATTCTTTTACTTAAAGGTCACCGTGGTTGTAAGAATTCAGTTCGGCTCATCCTGCCTGTAAATACCCTTTATAAAAGTGTTGAACATCATGGAGCATTCTGTATCTGTCTCCTCGGTTGAATTCCACCTTTCAGTAGTCTCACTGGAGATTTCAGAGCCTGAGAGGTTTGTCATCCGGTATTTATTGAGTGATTTCTGTTTGCAGAACACTGTACTAAGCGCTCGGGAGACTACAGTACAGCAGAGTTGGTAGACACGTTCCCTGTCCTCAATGAGCCGTGCTGATTTTATGCATTTTGGTTCTGCTTCTAGATGAGGTGGTTGGACTCCATCCACTTTCCCTTCCAAATTCATTTTGGACTTCTCACAGGGAGTAATCACACCCAGCTAGCCTCCACCCTCTTGGAGGCAGTCTGTGAGGGTTTTGCTGTCCACCCACTCTAGTCCATAAGCTCCTCCTCTAATCCATAAGCTCCTTGGGGGCAATGATGTGTCTGCCTTGTCTGCTATATTCTCCCAAGTGCTCAGTTCAGGGCTCTCCACAGCGTAACCTAAATGCCGTTTATTGACTGACTCTGCTTAGTTTGCCGTCGAGCTTGAATTGAGTGAGACTTTTTATCAGCTCCCCCATGATTCTGGCAATTCTTCAAGTACCAGTGCGAATGGATTGTATCTCCAATCAGTCTGTCAGTAATATTTATACAGTGTGGAGAGTAGTGTATTGAGTGCTGAGGAAAGTACCAATACAACGGAGATGGTAGACTCCATGCCTACAAAAAGCTTACAATCTATGGTAGGGGGGGTGTGAGGAGACATTTCAAATCAATTAAGGATAGGGGAAATAGTAGAATATAAGAATGTTTTTGTGTAAGGGCCGTGGGGCTGGGGTAAATGTCCAAGAGCTTAAGGGGTACCCAGACGAGAGCAGAGTTGATGAAGGGGGCCTCTTGGAGGAGATGTGATTTTTGGGAGGGTTTGGAAGGTGGGGAGAGTGGCGGACTGTCAGATGTGAAGGGGGAGGGAGTTTCAGGCCCCAGGGAGAACACGAGCGAGGGGTCAACGGAGATATACAAGATTGAGGTATAGAGAGGCAGTTGGCATCAGAGGAGCGATGTGCGTGAGCTGGGTCAAAGTGGGGAGAGTCGTTTGAGTGTCTTAACGTCACACGTAAGATGTTTCCTTTGGATGCACAGGTGGATGGGCAGCTGTTCCCGCCGAGCCGTTGGGAGAACAGGACTGGTTACCAAGGGGTGATGGTTACCCAAGGGGCCACACAGCAGGCTCACGCTTTGGACAGGTCCTCTTTATTAAAGCCACCCACTGGCCCCATGTGCCTCCTGCCCATTCGCCCCCCAGAAGAGCCCTAACCTTCTTTCTCGGGCGTCAGCAGCTTCTCGGAATGCTCTTCTCCATCGCTCTAAAAAGCATGTTGCAAGGAAGAAATGAGATGATTTCCGAAGGTCTTGTCAGGGCTCCCTTCGGGATCTGTTTTTTGGTTCTGAAGAAGGGCGTGGGTAGTCAACTCAGGCTGGTTTTAAATTTTGTGACTGCATCAACAGCTGCCTGTTTGAAGGCAACTGAGACCTCAATCAGTTGAGTACTTAACTGTGTTCGGAGACCTGTCCTAAGCACTTGGGAAAGCGTAATAATAATAGAGTAGGTAGTTGTGACCCCCTAACCACAAGGAGCTTTCAGTCTAGAGGAGGAGACAGACATTGAAGCAGCATGGCCTAGTGGAAAGAGCACGGGCCCGAGAGGCAGAAGACCCGAGTTCTAATCCCAGCTCCACTACATGCCCACTGTGTGACCTTGGGCAAATCACTTAACTTCTCTGTGCCTCAGTTCACCTGTTCTCCCTCCCACTTAGTCTGTGAGCCCCAGGCGGGCCAGGGACGGTATCCAACCTAATTAAATCGAATCTACCCCAGTGCTTAGAACAGCATTTGCCACGTGGTAAGGGCTTAACAAATGCCATAAAAAAATAAATGGCAGAGCATAAGGATATGTACATAAGTGCTGTGGAGTATCAAAGTGTTTAAATGATAACGACCCAAGCGCACAGGTGTTGGGGAAGGAGGGACACTGTAGTGTGAGGAAATGAGTTGGTTAGAGAAGGTCTCTTGGAGGAAGTAGGATTTTAGTAGGACTTGGAAGATGAGGAGAGTGGTGGTCTAACAGATAGGAAGGGGGAGCAAGTTCCAAGCCAAAGGTGGGATGTGAACAAGGGGCCGGCAACGGGACAGATGAGATTGAGGTACAATGAGTAGGTTGGAGTTTGGGGAGCAAATTGTGCAGGCTGATCTGTAGTAGATTAGCAAGGTCGGGTAACCTCCGGAGAGGGAGAGAACCGATTGTCTTAAAGCCGAAGTTAAGGAGTTTCTGTTGATACAGAAATGAATGAGGGGCCACCGGAGATTCTCGAGGAGGGGAGTTACAGACTGAATGGTTTTTCAGAAAAATGATCTGGGCAGCAGAGTGAACTGTGGACAGAAGCGGCAGGAGACTGAAAGCAAGGAGGTCAACAGAGAGGCTGATGCAGTAGTCAAGGTGGGAAATAAATGCTTGGATCAACGTGGTAGCAGTTTGGATAGAGAGGAAAGGGTAGATTCTAGAGATGTGAAGGTAGAACCGACAGGATCCGGTGGCACGTTGAATGAGAGAGAGGAGTCGAGGAGGATGCCGAGGTTACCGGCTTGCGAGACAGGGAGGATATGGTGGTGTTATCTTAGATGATAGGAAAGTCGGGGTGGACAGGGTTTGGGTGAGGAGATGAGTTCTGTTTGGGAGGTGTCAATTTTAAGTTCTTGACGGGACAACGGAAGGAAATGTGAGACTGCAGAGAAGGTGAGAGGTCAGGGCTGGAGAGTAACCTCGGGACTCATCCATGTGGAGGTGGTAGTTGAAGTCGTGGGAGTGAATGAAGATGGAGACTGGAAGAGGACCCAGAACTGAGCCACGAGGGACTCCGACAGTAAGGGGGTGGGAGGCGGAGGAGGAGTCGGTGAAAGCGACTGAGAGGTAGCGGCCAGAAGAACCAGGAGCCAAAGTTAGATAATGTTTTCAGGAGAAGGGGGTGGTCCACAGTGTCAAAGGCCTCTGGTCTATGTCAGTGTTTAGAAAGGCTGATTCAAGAAATAATATCCAAATGGGTTGGTTCCATAAACAAAGTATGCAATCAAAATCCACATTTTGCAATTCAAGCTCCAGTCTGTAGTCTTTCCATCTCAGTGATATTGGTTTAGGGGATTTGGTCACTTCCTGTTTCTCCGTATTCTTATGGAATTGGCTGTTTTATTCCTGGAGATCTCACTTCCTGACTGTGGCCCTGAATGCTTTGGAACCCACTTAATCTCCCCAGATTCTTTATCATCACCTTTGGAGTTACTACCTTAACTCTTAATAACAAGATCTTGTTTAGAAGTCCCTATTCTTTCAAGGAACTCCACATACTTTGTGAACCCACCATTGCAATATTGCCCTCATCAACCTCATTCACTCATATCTGTGTTAATACAAGAACAAAACCTTTTTTTAAGAAAAGTTCATGTACTCCCAAAATACATGTTCAGGCACTCCTCACGATACAAAGATTTAGAAAACGTACATGACTGTAGCCTTAAGTTTTCCCACAGGCTTTGATGTTGTAATTTATGACCCATTCCAGGACCCCTGGAAAAACATGAAATTTCTTTGCAAGCTATGCAATAATAATAATAATGATAGTCATAATTAGTGCTTTCTGTGCCAAACGCTCTGTCGAGCACTGGGGTAGTTGTGTACAATCAGATGAGGCATAGTCCCCGTCCACGTGGATCTCACAACCCAAGAGGGAGCAAGAATAAATTGTTGTCCCCATTTTACAGGTGATAAAAGTGCGGCCCAGCAAAGTTGACTTGTCCAAGATCACACATCAGGCAAGTGGTAGAGCTGGGAATATTGTCATTGTTACTACTACTAATAATAATAGTTGCTAAGCGCTTACTGTGTATCAAGCACTGTACTAGGTGCTCAGGTAGATGCAAGATAATCAGGTTGGACACAGTCCCCGTCTCACATGGGACTCGGAGCCTAAGGGGGAGAGAGAACTGGTTTTGAATCCCTGTTTTATAGATGAGGAAACGGAGGCACTGAGAAGTTAGATGACTCGTCCAGGGCCACTCAGGCAAGCGGCTGGGCCTGGATTAGAACCCAGCTCTCCTGACTCCCAGCCCCATGCTGTTTCTCACTCTAATAATTCACACTCTATATATCATTATATGCTGTAATGATAAATGGTTCTTAGTGATTGTGTAGTCTTTATTCAAGTAATTCAAAGTGTACCATCACAACGTGAACATTCAGGCTCTTCCTGCCTCCGTGGTGGAACACGTTGAAATCTGCCCAGACCAATGATCACTGTCAGAAGATTATCACTTCCCCTTAGACTGTGAGCCCTATGTGGGGCAGGGACTCTGTCCACCCTGATTGTCCTGTTTCTACCGGCGCTTAGTACAGTGCTTAGCACAAAGCTCCAAGCCGGCAGGGATCGTGCTACCGAGTTTATTGCACTGTTGTCTCCCAAGCGCTTAATCCAGTGCTGTGCCTATAGTAAATGCTCAGTAGATACCGATGATCGATTAATGGACACGACCTCTTTTATATCACAAATTCTTTAAAAAGAAATCCACCAAAAGCTATAAAAAGACGAACAACAGACGCAGTGCCCTACCCCTGAGGCTATGCGATGACCCAGCCGTTCAGTAAGGAGGGGGAAAACGGGAGGGAATCAATTTTCCCGTGGTATTTGGACTGAATATCGGGGAAGAGGAAGCCACATCCCCGGGGTGCAAGCGCCGCAGGCGGTCACGACCCTAGTGTTTGCGTCTCGAAAATAATCAAAGGAAAAGAAAAAAACAGGATGAAAATTGAGGCCATCTGCCCAAGGTCGCAGGCTTGTTCGGGGACCCTGGAGGTTCGGGGTGGGGGGTGGGGTGTCCTTCTCAGTTTTCTTCATCGTTTGCGACAGCATCAGTAGCAGCAAGTGTGCCCATTCAGAGACTGAAAGCATTTCTGGCGTTATCTGTGTTGTGCTAGACAGTTAGCGCTGTTAGCAAGAAACCAATCCCTCCCTAGGTGTGGAGTCACACAGCGTCACTGTCTCTGTGCCCAGGGCCTGCTGGCAGAGCCTGAAATGAGTTTTGTGTAGATATCTGAGGCAGAAAGTGTGTGAGTTGGCAAGAGGAGAGCTCGTCCGCAGTACCGAAGTTTTGAGTTTCTCACAAAATTTTGACTGTTTTTCCTCTTATTAGAAGTGGTAAATGTTACGGGCGTGTGGTTGTGTGAGTATACGTTTGAGTAGCTGTTCTGGTTCGCTGTGAGAGCTGGGCTTGTGCTTTTGAGTTCTGCTCTTAAGAGTTTGTGTTCTGGGCCCTAAAGCCGGGAGGGGCATGTGCCTGGAGCCCCTTTGGAGTCCGGACGTGAGACTGAAATAATACCGCGGGGCTGGGAGGGTAGGGGGGAGTTGAGGGGATTAGTGTCACTCCCCTCACCTCCTGGACGAACTGACCGGCAGGTATGGCCAAGGACTTCTAGCAAAGTCAAAAATGACTTTTACTGTGGAGAAACAGCAGCATGAATAATAATAATAATAATAATGGCATTTATTAAGCACTTACTATGTGCAAAGCACTGTTCTAAGAGCTGGGGAGGTTATAAGGTGATCATGTCCCACTGGGGGCTTACAGTCTTCATCCCCACTTTACAGATGAGGTAACTGAGGCATGGAGAAGTTAGTGACTTGCCCAAAGTCACACAGCTGACAATTGGCGCAGCATTTAGTGACCCCGAGGTGGCCTTCCAGACAGCTGGTTGGGAGAACTGCACATCGCGAGCCCCTCAAGGGACAGGGTCCAAGTCGAATTCCCACTTGCGTGTTCTTTCTCGGTGCTCAGTACGGTGCCCTGAACACAGTAAGCTCTTAATAATCAATAAGCTCTTGATGCAGTAAGCTCTTAATACAGCCCTCTGGACTGCAAGCTTATTTTAGGCAGGGAAAGTGTTACATTGTTATATATTCAGTACAGTGCTCTGCACACAGTAAGTACTCAATAAATACGATTGACTGACAGTTAATAAATACTCTAACTCAGTCGTTCATCCAGTGATGTTTACTGAACGAATATTTTACCAGATACTACCTGATATCTCCTCTGGCGAGACTTGGAAAGACTGGGCTATTTCTTTAGAGTGGAGAGAGGGCAGAGGGGAGTAAAGGCCAGTTTAAGAAAGGCTGCTTTGTTTAGGGCACCATTTGAGAAGAAAGAGGAGTGGTGTGAATGGGCATGTTTGTTTCCCCTCAAGAGGCCTCAGGTAACTCTTGAATTTTTTTGAACTCTTAAAGAAGGTGGGCGTTCCAAATAATAACGGTCTCTAAGTCAGCACTTCAGAAATTAGAGAGGGTCATCTCAGAAGTAGGACTTGGTTGGAAAAAGAAGGCAAACCAGTTAAGCTAAAAGGGAAGTGGCGTTCTAAGTAGTTCAGGCTGTAAGGACGCTGCTCTAATTGAATTATCTTCAGCGCCTCACGTACAGGGTGATCCAGAAATCTAGGTCCACGAGGAAATGGATATTGAATCCTTAAAGTTTAGTCTTTGGAGTGTCGCCCCTGTACAATTTGGGAAATGAGAGTCCGGTGGCTGGGTTCACCAGTCAGGAGAAGATGTAGTGGCCTGCATTTTAAATACAAAATTAACTCTGTTCTGGTTTTTCCTTTGGGTCCGTAATTGTGAAACATCCTACTTTGTGGTTCTTCAAACTACACAGTTCAGATGATAATAGTAGTAGCAGTAGTAGTAGTGTTAAGTGTATTTATCAGGCACTGGTTATGGGCTAAATGTTGGGAAACACTACACAGAAGGGAATTAGACACAGTACCTGGCCCCCAGTCTTTAAAAATATACACGGGGAGAGGGGATTAGGGATAGACACACAAGGAGAGGTGAAACAAAATACCAAGACAACAAAAAGACACGGACCAGATATACAAAAGAAAAACCAAGCTCACCAAACGTGAGCGGTGATGGGTGGGTTCAGATTTCCCCCGTCATGTAATTGCAACAAACGTAATTGAGTTGTTTTGACTCGGTCTCGCAGCAGCGAGTCCATGGCTGAAAGTTGTGTGACCGATTTGCCATTCCAAATTGGCCGGAGGAGAAATCCATTCAAGCGTTTTTCACAGCAGTAATGGAAAAGGAGTCTGGGGTACCTTGGTGTGGATGTCAAATGAATAAAACCCAGTTTGTTTTCTACTGATGCTCCATAAATTGCTGGTGACCACAAGGTACGTGGATAAAGGGGAAGGGCAAATTAAGGATCTGGAGTGTAATTAATAGATGAAACCTGCTAAAGAGTAAGATCCCCTGGCAAGAGCTTTGTACTTCCTGGAAACAATGGAGACATGAATCGGCAGGGAGAAGTTGATGAGATGCGCAAAGATCACATCTACCAGCTCTGTTGCATCGACCTTTCCCAAGCGCTTAGTTCAGTGCTCTGCACACAGTAAGCGTCCAATAGAGACCGTTGACATTGAGCTGATTTCTAATCTAGATGATAGCCTTAATCAAGAAGAGCTATTTGACTGGACCATGAGTTTATTTAAATTGCCGGAGAAGTGTGCCAGGACCGTATTGCTGTTTGCATTAGGAATCTGACTGGAAAGCCGGTGTGAAATACTGCTGTCTGTCATCTCCCCAGATCAAGCGAGTTGCTTTTATATAACAAGTGCCGGTAATCATTATACAATTTAGGTCCTGGGGAACGGGTTAAAATTGGCTCACGCTGGGCTACTGAGCCCTGAC
This sequence comes from Tachyglossus aculeatus, assembly GCF_015852505.1. Lineage (NCBI taxonomy): Eukaryota > Metazoa > Chordata > Mammalia > Monotremata > Tachyglossidae > Tachyglossus > Tachyglossus aculeatus. The sequence goes on from NC_052086.1 coordinate 71,442,617, forward strand.
CTACAGAAGTAATAGGTGATTTTCCACACAACGTGTAACGGTAGCTTTATGGCTACAATATTTTCCCGCACCAGTCCTCTCTCAGAGCGTGAGAAAGAGCAGAGCCCAGTGGAAAGAGCAAGGGTTTAAGAGGCAGAGACTTGGTTCTAATCCCAGCTCTGCCAGTTGCTTGCTGTGTGACTTTGGGCAAGTCACTTAACTTCTCTGCGCCTCAGTTTCTTCGGCTACAAAATGGAGATTCGATTCCTGTTTTCCCTCCTATTTAGACTGGGATCCCCATGTGGGACAGGGACTGTGTCCCATCTGATAAACCTGCAGCTACCCCAGTGCTTAGAACAGTACTTGACATATAGCAAGCACTTGACAAATGCCCTTAAAAAGAAGAGAGCATTTCAAAGAAACACTCTCCTTCTAAAGCTAGTGTTAGTCAAGGACACTCTGAACTCATGGAGATAAGGATGAGTTCCTTGCGAGAGCAGGGAATGCGTCTACCAAATCTGTTTCGTTTTACTCTGCTAAGTGCTTGGTACCAGTGGTCTGCACACAGGAAGCGCTCAGTAACTGCCATTGATTGAAATATTTTGCGTTTTAAAGATTACTTATAGCTCCATCAGGTTCGATCTTCTACATGAGGATAAATATCAGAGAAAAATCTCAGCTGTGGGGCCTTGCATCCTAAAGGCAAATAAAGAGTACTCAGAGATAATAAATAGGGCTAAAGTTCATATAAAACCATTGCTAGTTATTGTAGGTGAGGTGCTTCCTGGGAGAGATTGGTGGGTATTGAGGTAAATAATGGGTGGGCCAAGCATATAGATACCTGGAATAATGTCAGTTGATGCTCAGGGAATAATTAATAATGATATAAGGTGGACCCACAATAGATGGGAAGTCCCCATATGGGTTTGGGAAGTGAGAGGGAAGAGTTGAGATGGAAGATGAGGCCAGCGAAGTAATAATATTTTATTAAGTGCCTTCTGTGTACGCAGCACTACCAGAGTAAAAAATACATGAAAGAGGATTGGACCGGTCCCTGGCCCTCAAAATGCTCGCAAGAATAAAGAAGAATAAAGTGGGCATTTTGAGGAGGATTGTGGTGGGGGGAAGGAGAGACGCTAAGAAACGGCAATCCGGAAAGAAGATGATTACAGAGGTGGTGTAGTTTCTTTGCAGTTGCCACGTAGTTAGGTACGTTGAGGCGGGTGACGGGGCGGGGAGGGGGTTAAGTGGCTCTGAGGTGCAGGAAGGGGAAGCGTTGGAAGTGACCTCCCAGATGGGAGAAATAGGTGTGGTCCTTTTATGGAGGCCCTTGTTAAGCCCTGGGTGCCTGGTGATGGCGGGGGATTATGTCAAAACAGCTGCACCCGGCCTCTTTCAGAATTAATGAATAGGTCAGTCTCTCTGACTCGGTGACATTCCGCGTGTATTCTGGGGCCTCTGAATAAGGAGCCTCAAGGTTAGGCGTGATATTGCTTAAGGGGAAAGGGGCTTCCTTGGAACTGTGGAGTCCCTGGAGTTGCCAAACGGTCGTCCTCCGATGGTCCACCCCACCCCCACCCCCCGTCAGGTTCCATCGGCCACCTCTGTCACCATTTTCCATGGACACTGGAGCATGGCGCCGGGAAAGATCACGGGCGTCTGGGAGTCAGAAGGTCATGGGTTCTAATCCCGGCACCACCTCTTGTCTGCCGTGTGACCTTGGGCAAGGCACTTCACTTCTGGGCCTCAGTTATCGGTAAAACGGGAGTTGAGACTGTGAGCACCACATAGGACAGGGACCGTGTCCAACTGGATTTGCTTTTATCTACCTCAGCGCTTAGAACAGTGCCTGGCACGTAGTAAGCACTTAACAAATACCATCGTTATTCCCCAACCGGGGCTCGGGCGGTCCGATCTGGCTGATGGGACTTGTTCACTGCCCTCCACCGACCGTTCTCCCACGTGCAAACCAGCACACCTGCCGTTTCTGACTCCTGTTTGAAAAGCCTCCCTCAGAACGCCTCTCCTCCACAAAACCTTTCCGGGCTACTCAATCAATCAGTCAATCATATTTATTGAGCGCTTACTGTGTGCAGAGCACTATACTAAGCGCTTGGGAAGTACAAGTTGGCAACATATAGAGACAGTCCCTACCCAACAGTGGGCTTACAGTCTAGAAGACTCGTGCCGGTCTGCTCACCGCAGATTTTTGCATTCTCTGGCTACCAAAAGGGGAAAGCCAAGGGAAGCGATTCCTGTCGAGCCCTGTGGCCGCTTGGAGATCGCTGCCATTTCCAGAGAGACACTGCTCCTCCAGAGCCCTGAGCTGTTGCTCTCCTGTCATCCCTCAGGACGTGAAGTGTGTCCCAAGACTCCAGGGCAATGGGACTGAGGAAGTGGTAAGAGAAGCGGAATGGCAGCTGAGCCACGGCCTGAGGTTGGTGAACCAATCCATCAGTCAGTGGTATTTATTGAGCGCTTACTACAGGCAGAGCACCTTACTAGGCACTTGGGAGAGTACAGACTGTAAGCTCGTTGTGGTCAGGGGATGTCCGTTGGATTGTTGTACTCTCCCAAACACACAGTAAGCTCTCAGTAAATGCGATTGACCGACTGTCTTACGACAGAACAGTGTAACCGAGTTGGAGCCAGAGAGGAAGGGCCGGCCGGCCTTCCATCGCCCTTAAGCAATTCTGAGTTCTTTTGTACAAAGCAGTAGCTCCGGGTTTTGTCCTCCGGATTTGGATATATCCTTCTGTTTGTTCGCGTGGCTCTGCGGTGTGTGTTGTATTTAGCAACGCTGTGTTTGTCTCAGCTTCCTCCCTCCTTCCTTCGTCACTCCCCTCCACACAAAATACCGCGCTCTTAATACATCGGGGTGCTCTGACTCTAGATTATAGGGTGTATTGTTTGCCGCATTCCTGAGATTCTACATTATGCCATATTAGCAGGTGGGGATATACATTATAAATCAGGGATTGTGTCGGCCACTGACTGAGATCCCAACCCTGAACCCAGAGCTTAATAAATCCTGAAGACTTTCGACCTGTCGTCTCTCAGAGCTTTAGGCGCAGTGTTCCCAAGAGACCCCTGTTTCCCTGCTTTCGGTAATGAAAAGGAAATACCTTGGCGTGTCGCCTCTGCAGGTTACAGTGTCTGGTTGTCTGAAAAATGTCACCTCCCAATGTCCCAGTCAGGGAATGAGCTTGGGGCATTCCCAAGCTCGTTGAACCGTGGCAGTGGAGTTTAGCACTTTGCACAGGAGGCCCGTGAGCCTAGACGGGGTGATTTGGCGAGGTCTGGCGGAAAGAGCACGGCCCTGGGAGTCAGTGGGGAAGTCCTCACACCTAGGTGTGGTAAGGTCCGCCCAAGCCCCCTCCGACTGTGCCAAGACCGGGAATGCCTAGCCCCGAGTGGGATCTCTTAGTAGTTTTTCCGAGGCTGACCCTGGGGCACCGATCTTGGCTGTATCCCCCTGGGGGGGGTTAGCCAGGGTTCAGCTGAGTGGTTGCACCCCAGGATCAGTAAAGAGGGGCTCCGTGGCACTGCTCAGACTCCCCGGGGGGACGGGGTGGGGCGTTCTGTAAAGGACGAGGCTGGGCAGCAAGTAACAGGTAGACTTTTAATAATAAACCTGGCTCTGCTGTTGAGGGAAACTATTGCAAGGGCTTCACCTTCCAGCCCATTTTCCAGGGTATTTGGGGGAAACAAAGTGTACTGGGATCTGTACCCTTTAACCGCTTGCTTGCCACCCCTTAGCATTGGAAGCATCATCATAGTTTATTTTAATGTCTGTCTCGCCTTCTAGGTGTAAGCCCCCTGTGGGCAGGGAATGTCTACCAATTCTATTGTATTGTACTCTCCCAAGCGTATAGTACGGTGATCTACACACAGTAACTGCTCAGTAAATACCACTGATTAATGCTGTCGGGTCCTGGGTACTAATCCGCTTGTGGCTGAGGGACCTTGGGCTAGTCACTTAACTTCTGTGCCTCACTTCCCCCATCCGCAAAGCGGGAATCCAATACCCGTTCCTTCTCCTACATAGACTCTGAACCCCATTTAGGACCTGATGGTCGTCTACCTACCCCAGCGCTTAGTACGGGGCCCTGGCACACTGTAAGCGTTTAACAAATCCCACAATTATTATGGGAAAACCAGTTTTGGTGGGGGAGTCAGGAATAGATCCCAGTCCCCTTTCCCGTTCCCACCCCAAGAGTTTTCAAGCCAGAGGAGGCAGCTGCAGGCTTGGGAGTGTAATGTGTCCTAGGAGCCTGACTCGGGCTTATGAGGTTATAGTTAAAACACTTGATGGAATCCCGTTTTATTGCTGAAATAGAGAGCGAATGATCTTTTTTTGTGTAATAGATGGTGGACCCTGCCTTAGCAGAGATGGGGAAGAATCTTAATGAAGCAATGAGGATGCTTGAAGACAATCAGAGGTATGTGTGCACAACAGGAGTGGAAAGAACAGTAGTGGCCTTATAAACTTGTTGTTGAACATGTTGGGAAACTGGTGGGACAGGTTTCCCGCTGCTGAGTAAACATCCAGTGGTATCAGAGTTGGGTGGGGGGTCAACATTGAGGCCTGTCTCCTGTGGAGAGTGTTATGACAAAGATTTTTGAAAACATGAGGTTGGATGGACCATTTTTGACCGGATGCAAACGGGATCTGTGTCTTTAAAATGAAAAGATTTTGTTCAGTGTGTACTACCATTTATTTGAGCCCGCTAACAACCCTTTCTTCTTCTGTAGACCTCCAAGCCCTCCCTTAGAGAACAGAACTTTGATCATTTTACTTGGGCAAAATTTATCTTAGGTTTTTGTTTGGGTTTTTTTTTCCCCTTTGGTTCTATTTAACAACCTTAGTGGTGTTGACACTGGGAAAACTTCCCCAAACTTCCACTTGCATTTCCACGAGGCACTGGGAAATTAAATGTTACCAGAGATTTGATGCTCTGCAGCAGGTGAAAAACAAACGTTTGAAAACCTTTTTTACTTTCTGTCCATTAGAAGACCCGAGGAAGAAAATGAAAGGAAATATGTCCGGAAAGATATTCCAGGACCCCTCCAAGGCAGGTAAGTGGTAGCGGCGAATGCATTCTCACTCCGGCCTGGATCACGGTTTACTTCTGGTTTAAGAAGAGCATAAGGCAAGGTTGCATGATAATCATGGTAATTATTAAGTTCTTACTGTGTGCCTAGCACTGAGTCACTGTAAGATTGGGTATAGTCTCGGTTCCACACAGGGCTGACGGTCTAAAAGAACGAGAGAACAGGTATTTTATCTCTGTTTTACAGATGAGGTCACTGAGGCACAGAAAAGTTAAGTGACTTGTCCAAGATCACCAGGCCACACTGCATGAGTTGTTTTGTAAATGAAGCTACAGAAATATCGTTGGGTAATAACGAGGTGATGCTTCAAATCAGAAAGTCAAAGGAAACAGTCTCGGAAGCTCTACCGTTGCCCCCTTCACACGCCTCCGATCCGTTATGCTGTGTTAGTTTTTCACTGAAACTGGCTCTCCTGTTTGCCTAGTTTAGCCCAGCACTGAAACCTGGATATTTCCCCAAAAGTGTAAGCTCTGTGGACCTCTGTTTGAAAGTCAGTTTTGGAACAACATGCCCCTTCCCCATCGAAGGAGGTGTTCGAATCCGATCCGTTGGCAAGAAGAGGTAGCTTTCGACTGCCAAAGTCAATAGTACTTGAGTCTCTGTGCCAGTGGCGACAGAGGGGAGACCAGGATAATAAATAAGTGACATCAAGGGGACAGGGATATTTTGTTCAAGCCAACGTTTTCTAAACGTCAGGTTGCAAGCGTGGCCGTCTGAATTTTTTCAGACGGGGATAGAGGGCGGATGTGGAGCAGAGGCCCTGCTCAATATTCCTTCTGTTGAGGTGGTTTCACCTTTTATAGCCAGGAAGCTGGGTCTAAGTAAATAACACACCTCCCTTAAATTGCCCCTTGACCCCAGTGGGACTGCGTTAGAAGAGCGTGCAGAGGGAAATGAAGAAATAAAATGGGACAGGGTATGCCAGCAACTCTAAAACCCTCCCGCAGGAATCATTTGGCCCCGGTGATTCTTCTGTCCGTACCACATAAAAGAATGGTTGAGGGTTCTGTTTCTTGTTTTTCCCTAGACACCGACTCCTCGGTGGTCTCCCCAGAGGAGATATTTTTAAGCTATTTGATGTTTTTTGAACCTGCTGCGGAAGTGCTCGTGGGAAGTGGGCCCTCTCCCATTCATCACCCACGTCTGCAGCTTCTGTGGAGTTTGGGAAATGTGGAGACCCGTTGATTTTTGCTGGTGGGGGAATGATGTGTATACATTGCATCGCGTGTTTTTGCAGAGGCATCTCTTTGACATCATATTCATTCAGTCGTATTTAGTGAGCGCTTACTGTGTGCAGAGCACTGTACTAAGCGCTTGGGAAGTACAAGTTGGCAACATATAGAGATGGTCCCTACCCAACAGTGGGCTCACATATGTTCATACTCCTCAGTTTTAACCTAGAATGGTCACCGTGTAATAACAGGTTCTGTCTGAAAGAGAAGGTATTTCCTTCATCATCAGTCATCGTCATCTTCAGTGATATTTATTAAGCGGCTACTGTGTGCAGAGCACTGTATTAAGCACTCGGGAGAGTACAGTACAGTAGAGTTGGTAGATACGTTCCATGCCCACAAGGAGCTTAGAGTCTAGAGGGGGAAACGGACATCCTCATAAATGAAGCAGTGTGGCCTAGTGGCAAGGACACGGGCCTCGGAGTCAGAAAGACCTGGGTTCTAATTCTGGCTCCGCCGTTTGTCTGCTGTATGACCTTGGGCCAGTCATTTAGAGAAGCAGCGTGGCTCGGTGGAAAGAGCATGAGATTTGGAGTCAGGGTTCATGGATTCAAATCCCAGCTCTGCCAGTTGTCAGCTGTGTGACTTTGGGCAAGTCGCTTCACTTCTCTGTGCCTCAGTTACCTCATCTGTAAAATGGGGATTAAGATTGTGAGCCCCCCGTGGGACAACCTAATCACCTTGTAATCTCCCCAGTGCTTAGAACAGTGCTTTGCACATAGTAAGTGCTTAATAAATGCTATTATTATTTAACTTCTGGGCCTCAGTTACCTCATCTGTAAACTGGGGATTAAGAATGTGAGCCTCATGTGGGACATGGACTGTGTTCAACCTAATTAGCTTGTGTCTACCCCAGCGCTTAGTACAGTGCCTGGCACATAGTAAAGCGCTTAGCAAACCATTCATTCATTCAGTTGTATTTATTGGGTGCTTACTGTGTGCAGAGCCCTGTACTAAGCGCTTGGGAAGTACAAGTCGGCACATATAGAGGCGGTCCCTACCCAACAGTGGGCTCACAGTCTAGAAGGGGGAGACAGGCAACAAAACAAAACATGTAGGCAGGTGTCAAAATCGTCAGAACAGATACAAAAATCAATAAGTAAAGCTAATCAGTAATTTATAATCTTTGTAAAATTGTTTGTAAGTGCTGTGGTGCGAATATCAAATTCCCAAAAGTGTCAGATCGAAGTGCAAAGACAATGCAGAAGGAAGAGGGAGCTAGGGTAAAGAGAGCTTAATTCCTCAAAAGCTGATCTTCAGCAATTTAGGGAATCAGATGTTGATCGCCATAGACTTATTTTTTAAAAGAGACAAATGACCCAGCCATGAAACTCCTATATGAGCAGACTTGAATAAATCAGTCAGTATTAATTAAGCCCCTGTTGCGTGCCGAGCACTGCAGTAAGCACTTGGGAGATTACAATAAAATTAGGTGGCATGATACCAGCCTTCAAGGGACATACCATTTAGCAGGGGAAGACAGACATTAAGTATTTTTCAAATAGGAGGAAGTAAGAGAGCATATCAGATATGTGCCTAACTGCTTTGGGGAAGTTGTGAATACTTAGTGGTGAATGGTTCTAAAGTACTAAACTTGGAGCTGGGGGGGCTGTAAAGGCAAAGATTAGAGATGAATCACGGAAGGCGTCAGGGAGGAAATGGGATTTAGAAGGCTCTTGAAGGTGGGAGAGGCCTGGACTGCTGGATGTGAAAGAGGAGGGAATTCCGGGTGAGGAAGAGGGGGTGAGAAAGGGTCTGGTGATGGGAGAAATGAAGAGGCACAATGGGTAGCCTAGCTTGTCAGGGACGAAGAGTATAAACAAGGGGAACGGGAGAGCAGTGAAAATTAGTGGGATGGATGAAACTGTCTTAATCCGCTAAAGCCAGTGGTCAGGTGTGGAGACTTGATGTGGAGAGGAATTATCTCCCAGTGAATTTTGGGGACGGGTAGGGAGATGTGTGCTGGGTAGCAATTTTTAAAAAATGATCCGGGTAGCAAAGTGAAATATAGATTGGGGAGGCAGGGAGGTCAGAGAGGGTACTGGTCTGAAAATGCCAAAGACGACCGGGTTTCTCAGGGGACTGACTGCTGCCTGGTGTGTTTTCACTAAAACGGGAGTTTTGGACTCTTGCAGCATGAGGTTCAGGCTGGAAGCTTGTAAAGGGGTTTCCGCCTTGCTGTAATAATAATAATTTTGGTATCTGTTGAGCGCTTACTATGTGTCAGGCACTGTTCTGATCAGGTCAGGCGCAGCCCCTGTCCACACAGGGCTCACAGTCAAAATAGGAGGGAGAACAGGTATTGAATCCCCATTTTACTGATGAAGTAACTGAGATACGGAGAAGTTAAATGACTCGTTCTAGGTCACAGAGCAGGTACATGGTAAAATTGGGTTCTCTTGTTTCCAGGCCAGTGCTGTTATCACTGGGCCACGCTTCTCCTCTGTATTGCACGTTTTAAATTGAGAGCCTTGCGGTAGAAACTGTCCTTCCCCAATTAAGCCCTCTTTTCTCCAGCTCACTCTCCCTTCTGTGGCATCTATGCACCTATCTGTCACCTTTGAACATTTAATATTTGCCTCTACTCCACAGCGCGTATATGCCTATATTTGAATTATGTAATATGACTTATTTATTCATGTGGTTGTCTGTCTTCCCCTCCAGACTGTAAGCTTATCGTGGGCAGGGAACGTATCCGCTAATTCTGCTGTATTGTACTCTCTCAAGTGCTTAGTACTGTTCTCTGTAAGTGCTCAGTAAATACCATTGGCCGATTCGATGAAAAAACACGATGAGAAACTTTTTAAATAATTCTTGAAACTTGTATTGGCCTAGCAGATTTAACTGCTTTTGGACAAGACAATTTTCAGAGTTCGCCTCTATAATTCAAAACGTTGTCGTACAGAGCATGGGCTGAGTCTGAAAAAGACGCGTTCTGGGGCATCATCGTATCTTTTTCTTCATATTGCTTTTGATCACAGTGGGCTCTTCAGATGTGTGAACTCTCTCCCATGTTCTTTTCTCCTCCAGTGGTCAAGATATGGCAAGCATTCTCCAGCTAGTTCAGAACCTTATGCACGAAGAGGAAGACGAGGAGCCCCAGTGTTCTCGGTAAGGACAACCGATTTTCTCTTTGGAGTGGGGGAAAAAAACCTCTTTTATTCTTGATCTCTATAGACTGCAGAGTCAGGTTTTCTTAGACATTAAATTTAATTTTAGTGGTGGTTGTTAGAAAATCGCAACCTCGTCTTCTCGTAAGAATTGGGTGTTTTACCTGAAATGTTCTTGGCAAGTTATAGGGCGTGATTGATAGGTGAGAGGAGAGTATGATTCAAAAAAACCTGGACTGTAAATTAGGGAACTTTGGTGATTTGCTTTCTTAATCAAATTTCCCTAGAATTCACTGTAAAGCAATATTGGAAAGAACTTGCAGCAGGAAATTATACCTAGCCTAACCATTTCGTTGGATCTACTCGGCAATGATTGGAAATGTCCAAACTTTTAATCACTGGGGGGTTTTTGTAACTGAAAAAGTTTTTGAGTGGAAAATTGTACTCAGATTGTCAAATGCGTTGGCGAGTGCTAGTAGAATGTTTAATGAAAATGTTATCGCCTGTCTCGGTGCAGATTGCCCAGATGGGTAAGAGACTTACTAAGCACTCATTGTGTGCAGAGCACTGTTCTAAGCGCTGAGGAAGAATGCATGGGTGAGAATTAGACCTGATCCCTGGCCCTCAAGGAGCTCAACATCTGAAAAAGTGTGGGTGGGGTGGGAGGGTGACAGATTCATAGAGAAAGAAGAAACATAAACAGCATAAAAGACAAGAACAGGGATAATAGTAGTAGAAGTAACAGAATTAAACTCTTCCTGCGTGCAGAGCACTGTCCTAAGCGCCAGGAGAGATTCCGCAGATGGGAATTTAAACCCGGTCCCTCTCCCTCAGGGAGTTCACAGTTGAAGAATATAAGTGAGGGAGAAGGACCTGGAGGTAGATGCATCCATCAGTTAATCATTGGTATTTCCTGAGCACTTACTGTGTGCGCTGCACTCTACTAAGCGCTTAGTAGTCACATTGGGAGTGATGAAAACGATACAACGCTAAAACAGCATAAAAGACCAGGTCAGATGCCAGAATAAAACCCAAAATCAGCAGGGTGCTGTGGCTAGAGGAAAAGAATTTCAGACTCTTCGTGGCGCAGAGTCGAAGGCACCCCCATAGCCGCAGGTTTTCCCGAAGTTTTGTGGCGACCTTATGCTGTAAATGAATAAAAAAGTTTAAAAAAAAAAAGGTGTAGGGCACTGTGGCCCGAAGCGCTCTTCTGACAGCTCGAGGGTCCAGTCATCTCAGCGTGAGGCTGCTACTGCTGCCGCTGTGTCCTCTTAATCCATGGTATTTCTTGAGCACTTACTGTATGCAGGGCACCGAATTAAGTGCTCAGGAAAGGACAATACAACAGAATTCCCACCTGGTTACCGGCGAAGCAGCTCGGCTATCACCAGCAATGTGGTACCAGTGGAGCGCTTAACTATCCATTGAGTTGGGAGGCCGAGGCAAGTTCTGCCAATGCTCAGCCCTTCCCATTGGGTTGGAGCGAGACAGGTCAGGGTGGAGGTCTCAGGATGGGGCAGCGTGGCCTAGTGGGTAGAGCACGGGCCTGAGAGACCCAGCTCTGCCACTTGTCTGCCATCGAATCTTAGGCACGTCACTTCACTTCTCTGGGCCTCAGTGTCCTCAGCTGTAAAATGGGAATTAAGACTGCGAGCCCCATGTGAGCACATAGTAAACGCTTAACAAATATCACAATTATCATTATTATTATGAGGCGGTGAGGGTCCAGGACTTAGTATGGAATGGTAGTCTGTTCTGGGTAGTCTTCCCCTCCCCAGTTGCTTAGCGCTTCTCAGCTTTCTGGGTTTTTAGGTGACAGTTCTGCTTTCAGTTCCGTAGGATGGAACAACTCTCTCTGGAACTCCCTAGGAGAGTTCTTTACTGTCCGAACTGAAATCCTGCTCCGAAGAGCTGAGGCGGCCGCTTGACTGTGTAGTGGCTACGTCCTAACGTCGTTTCTCTGATTTTACAGGCTCCAGAATGTGGGAGAACAAGGTCACATGGCTTTGTTGGGACATAGTTTGGCGGCTTACATTTCCGTGTTGGACAGGGAAAGGTTGAGAAAACTTACAACTAGGATTCTTTCAGATACCACTTTATGGCTTTGCCGGCTGTTCAGGTAAGAGCGAGTGCAATATGAAACTCGGTCGGAGAAGCCTCCTTCTTCATCCTCCCGCTACATACTGTCCCTGAAAGCTGTCCGCTTTAAGAAGGAAAATAATAATGAACTGCATGGTTTTTGCTACTCGTTTATATATAGATTTTTATACCTTGGTAAAACTGTGCTATACTCTGGTAAGGAGAGTAAAAATCCCTTAGTGATATATGAAGTGTCTCTTATGAAATAAATGTGTTTCCAGTGAGAGTGTACTGACTGATAACGAATTTATGTTGACCCTCTGCAATATGATTTCTATCCCTTCCTCTGAAACTGCCCCTCCTAAAGTCATCAGAGACCACCTTCTTGGCAAATCCAACGGCTTCTACTCCGGCCTGATCCTCCTCAATCTCTCAGCTGCTTTCGGCTTTGTGGACCAACACAGAACCTTCTCCTGGTTCTCCTCCCGTCTCTCTGGCCGCTCCCTCTCAGACTCTTTCACGGGCTTCTCCCCTGCCTTCCACCCGCTAACTGTGGGAGTCCCTCCAGGTTCAGATCTGGGTCACCTTCTGTTTTCCGTCCACACTCACTCCCTTGGAGAACCCATTTGCTACCATCGTTTCAACGGCCATCTCTACTCAGATGATTCCCAAGTCTTCCTCTCTACTCCCAACCTCTCTCCTCTTCCTCAGTCTTGCATTTCCTTCTGCCCTCAGGGCATCTCTATGTGCACGTCCTGCTGACTCTTCGAAACGGAACTCACCTTCCGGCCTAACTCTGTCCTCCATCAGACTTTCCTATTACTATGGACAGCACCGCTCTCCTCCCTGTCTCAAAAGCCCATAACCTTGGCTCCTCTCTCTCATTCAAGCCGCATATGCAACCCGATACTAAATCATCGGTTCTACCTCCACAACAACCCTAAAATCCACCCTTTGGTCTCCTAGTAAACTGCTGCTCTGCTGGTCCAAGCATTTATCATATCCAGTCACCTCGCTGACCTCCCTGCCTCCTGTGTCTCCCCGCTCTAGTCCCTACTTCACTGTGCCAGTGGCTTCCCATCCACGTCTGCATTGAACAGAAGTTCCTTACGGTCGACTTTAAGACACTCAAGTGAGCTCCCTGCCTCCTCCCTTACTTGGCGGATCTCCTACTGAAGCCCAGTTTGCACACTCTGCTCCTCTAACGCCGACCTCTAATCACTGTTCATCCATCTCATCTGCCTCCGTCCACATCCTCCCTCTGGCATGGAACTCCCTCCCCTTTGGTTTTCCGACAGACCAACGTTCCCCATCTTAAAAATCCTACTGAAAAATGACGTCTCCAAGAGGCCTTCCCTGACTAAGCCCTCAATTCCCCGCTTCATGTTACCTCTGCACATGGGTCTGTACTCCTTAAGCATTTTGGTATCCTCAACCCCACTGTATTTATGTGTACTCTCCCAAGCAGTTAGAACAGTGCTTCTAAGTGTATAGGAAGTGGTCAGTAAATAGCACTGATTGATATCCATCTCTAATTTATCTTAATGTCTGTCTCCCCTTCTAATCTGTCAGCGCCTTGTGGGCAGGCATCTTGTCTACCTATTGTAGCCTTCCAAGCACTTAGTATAGTGCTCTTCAATCGGTTATATTTTTTGAGCGCTTACTCTGCAGAGAGCACTGTACTAAGCACTAGGGAGAGTACAATATAGCAGAGTAGGTCGGCACATTCCCTGCCCGCAAGGAGCTGACAGACTAGCGGGGAGACAGACGATAAAATAAATTACGGGTATGTACATAAGTGCCGTGGGGCTGAGGATGGGGGGGACAAAAGGATCAGGGGCGATTCAGAAGAGGCAGAATGTGGGGACGGGGTCGACGGCAAGATAGATGAGTTGGAGGTCCGGTGAGCACTCAGTAAATGGCACGGATTAATTTGATACAGCAGTATCGGGCACCTACGTGACTCCCATCTGCTGGTCGAATACATGAGCAGTGTGCTGTTTGCCTAGGAAAGGATCTCTGGCGAGCAAGCAGTTCCCAAACTTCTCGTGTGCCGGTTATGTAACCCAGCCCTGTAACTCCATCCCTCCCCTCCTCCCCAAGTGATGAGGCAAGGAACAATCCTAAAAAAAATACGATCAAGGAAGCCGAAGCCGGTTAACTCAGGAGGCGGTTAGGATGGTTTCATTGGAGCCACCTATGGCATCGGGACCCAACTCTGCTTTTTATCCCTAGCTATCAGTCCCCTGGCACTCACTGCTGTGAGGAGCAAACTGGATTCCCTTCCCTCCCTCTCCCCCACCACCCCGGGCCACAGGAGACTTGCGTCTCTGCTCATTCCTGCCACTGCCATACTGTCGGGGGTATGGATGATGGGTTAATGGAATTGGGGGTTCAATTTGCCCTTCCTTTAAAAACAATCCCATAATCCCAGCTGACAGAAGACTAGGGAGAGGGAACTGTGGCCTTCCTCCCTGTCAGCCATAAAGGCCCTGAGAGAATTGTTTCTGGAATGAGAAGATTCAGTTGGGAAGTGTAATGGGAAATGGAGAACACCGGGTGTTTTGTCATTTGGAACCGAACCTGGGATCTTTTGTCTTGCAGGTATGAAAATGGCTCTGCGTATTACCATGAAGATGATCGTGAGGGTCTCCTAAAAATCTGTAGGCTTGTCATTCATTCCCACTTTGAAGACTACTCGATGGAAGGATTTAACGTGTTGTATCACAAGCAGCCTGTTATATATATTAGTGTTGCAGCTAGGCCCGGGCTGGGCCAATACCTCTGTAACCAGGTAAGAGAGCTTGAGTGTTTGTTCTGTGAACTGGTATTGATTTAATGCCTCCCCTCCTAATTACCTCATTAAATGAGGACCCACCCTGATACAGGTTAGGAAGACAAACCTGATGGGGGGCTTAAATGAGGACCCACCCTGATACGGGTTAGGAAGACAAACCTGATGGGGGGCTTTGGGTAAGGAAGACAGGGATGCAAAGGTGTTCTTCTGGATTCTGGTGGCTAAAGAGCCCGGATAGTTTTCTCTGCGTCAGGGAGACTGCTCCACACCAGCCTACAGGAGTCCCCCCGCCTTGTGTGCCATCCCATGGTGGGAGGTTTCTTCGGTTAGTCGGTCAGTGGTATTTATTGAGCACTTACTGTATACAGAGCACTGTAATAATAATAATAATAATGATGGCATGTATTAAGTGCTGACTATGTGCCAAGCACTGTTCTAAGCGCTGGGGAGGTAACAAGGTGATCAGGTTGTCCCACGGGGGACTCGCAGTCTTCATCCCCGTTTTACAGATGAGGTAACTGGGGCGCAGAGAAGTGAAGTGACTTGCCCAGAGTCACACAGCTGACAGTTGGCAAAGCCGGGATTTGAACCCATGACCTCTGACTGCAAAGCCCGGGCTCTTTCCGCTGAGCCACGCTGCTGCTGCTGTACTAAGCGCTTGGGAGATTACGTTATCACAGTAAACAGATACATTTCCTGCTCTCAACGAGCTTACGGTCCAGAGGGGGAGACGGACAGTAATATAAAAAAAATTAATTACAGATATGTATTTGTGTCTTGTGGCTGGGAAGGGGGGATGAATACAGGGAGCAAGTCAGGGTGACGCAGAAGGGAGTGTGAAGAGAGGAAAAGAGGGCTTAGTCAGAGAAGGCGTCGTGGAAGAGGTGTCCGTTCAGTAAGGCTCTGAGCTGGAAAGGCCCAGGGCTTTCTAGTGAGCCCGGGCTTTGGAGCCAGAGGTCACGGGTTTGAATCCCGGCTCCTCCACATGTCTGCTGCGTGACCTCGGGCAAGTCACTTAACTTCTCTGCGCCTCGGTTCCCTTATCTGTAAAATGGGGGTGAAGACTGGGAGCCCCACGTGGGACAACCTGATCACCTTGTATCCCCCCCAGCGCTTAGAACAGTGCTCTGCACACAGTAAGCGCTTAACAAATGCCATGATTATTATTATTACGATTCTGGTCCAGTCAGTGTGGACAGTAAGGATTGCTGGCCCGCTTCAGAGCGTGACTGCCAGGAACTCAGCCCTCAAGCAAGGGTGTTGGTGCTGCAGACTGCCCGCATGTGAAACAAAGGCCATTGATTTCACGCTCTCCAAGCGTTGAGCCTGGGTCGGGCCCCGGAATAAAGCCAGTCCTCAAGCCTGCCCGCCAGATGGGCAGTAACGGGCAGGGAACGTGTCCGCTAATTCTATCGTAGTCTGTCAGTCATTCGTATTTACTGAGCGCTTGGGAGAGTACGACAGAACAATATAACAGGCACGGTCCCTGCTCACAAAGAGCTTACGGTCTAGAGGGGGAGGCAGATGTTAATATAAATAAAATTAACAGAGTTGTTCGTTTGTGTTGTGGGGCTGCAGGGCGATGAATAAAGGGAGCAAGTCAAGGCAGCGCAGAAGGGAGTGGGAGAAGGGGAAAGGAGGGCTTAGTCAGGGAAGGCCTCTTGGAGGAGATGGGCCTTCAATAATTATACCCTCCCAAGCTCTTAGTACAGTGCTCTGTGCATAGTAAGCACTCAGTAAATACTACTGACTGGTTGTCGTCGGCAAACCAGTTATAAGAAGCGTAATGGCATGAAGGAGTCCCTTTAATCTTTCGTTTTCAATCCGACCAAGGAGGTAACCACAACCCAGAACAGTGTCCCGCAACTGAGTAGCCTTTCAGAACCTGTGCAGACCAGCACAGAACAAGAGGAGGGCAAAACCAATAACTTGGCCAAGCCTCCGTTAGGCCAGAGCGACGGGAGAGCAGCATTCTGGTGAAATACACCCTTTTATCCAAATGTGCATTTCTAGCTACTCTATAGAAGGCTCTGTTGTCTTCCGATGTCATGCCCGTGGACGTGGGGAAGAATTAGGGGCCTTTTGAGGCATTTGTGTCGGCTGCTGCTGCGGGCGTATTTTTCGAAGAGTCTAGACTTGTGGGACGGCTCCGGCTGTTGGGTAGGGACCGTCTCTATATGTTGCCAATTGTAATTCCCAAGCGCTTAGTACACTGCTGTGCACACAGTAAGCGCTCAATAAATACAATTGAGTGAATGACTGCTGGGGTTGTAAGTCTTCGGTGTCGATACGAGGAGCTCACCCATTGTCAGTTTTCAATCTCAGGATACGTTTCTCATCTTTCTAGCTACGGAAGGCTCCCGGGGCGGAAAGGCTTTTGCCGAGCAGAACCGTGGCACTCTCCAAGCTCTTAGTCCCCTTGTAGCCGAGGATCTCTTGGGTGAATAGTTGATATCAGTAGTAAGACAAGTATCCCTGACTCCACGTCGTTTAAATGAGGAATTTCTCTTGGCAGCTCGGCCTCGCCCTGTCCTGTTTGTGTCACGTACCCTGTAATACCATGTTTGGATCCCAGCATCAGATGGTGAGTGCAAGTCATCTTGGGCTATTTTATTTCACAGACCAATCCTCGGTCCCATGCCATATAACCTCGCCCCGCCCCCCAGAGATTTTTCAGGGGTCTGTAGGCTTGTCATTTTGACCTCAACCGTTCCCTAGTTTCTCAGGGTATTGTCATAATCGGAATCATTCAACCTGTGGACTCTCAGCGCTTCCCTCCCTATAATCGTAACTCCGAACTATGGGTATTTGGAGGTAGTGGGTCTCTCAGCCTGGGAAAGCTGCTTCTCTGGGCCTCTGGACTCTTTCGCATCCATCTCTTTCTGTTTAATAACCGTCGCTCCAGGTCCCATCAGACCCTCAATCCAAGCCAAGCTTCCCTTTGAAAATGTTTTTCTGTTGAAATAGTGACACCCTCCAATTGAGCTTGCTGAAGAGCACCAAAGAAAATCAAGTGTTGTATCTTTATTATGATCTTGAGGGTGGATTCTGCTGGTATTTAGATATGTGAATTGAACGACGACTCTGCTGACAGGAACTAGGGTAGAAAACTATTCCCCCAAATGATATTAGTAAATAGTGTTGGATAAATACAATTTGTTGTCCTCTGCGTGGATATCCTGCCAGCATCTCAGGCTCAGTATGCCCCAACCCAACACGTCACATTCCCTCTGCCTGACTCTCCCCTCTGTAATCGACGCCCCATCATCTTTCCGCCTCTCAGCCTGCAACCTTGGGCTTATCCCAGACTCCTCCCTCTCTTTCATCCGTCCGTATTTCAGTGTCACGAAATCCTTTTGGGTCTTCCTCCACGGTATATCCAGGATCCACCCTGTCTCTACCCGAAAGGCTAGAATGCTGATCTGAGCCACTTTTCACACACTTGACAACCGCATCATCCTTTCTGCTGATCTCCCTCTCTCCAGTCCATACTTCACACTGCGGCCCAGATGATTTTTCTAATATATCAATCTGTGCACATCTCGCCATTCCTGAAATATCTCCAGTGGTGGCCCATTCTTCTTCTCATCACGCAGAAACTCCTGAACGCTGACTTTAAGTCGCTCCGTCAGCTGTTCTCCCTCCTACTTACCCTCTCTCTCCTCCCACTGCACCCCAACTCACATGCTTTGTTCCTCTCAAGTCAACCTATTTACTGTGCCTCGTTCTTCTTTCTCCAGTCCTCGGCTTCTCGCTCACCCATTCACTCACTTGTATTTATTAAGGGCTTACTATGTGCAAAGCACTGTAGTAAGCACTTGGGAAAATACAGTGCAACAGTAAAGAGTGACGATCCCTAGACACAACAAGCTCACATTTCCTCTCCACTGCCTACAACTCTTTCTCCCCTGGCATCCGTCAGGCAACTTCTCCTCCAACTTCCAAGCCTTTGAAAATCCGATTTCCTCCAGGAGGCCTCCCCCGATTCATTTCTAATCTCCCAACTGTATGATGATGATAATGACGGCATTGATTAAGCGCTTACTATGTGCAAAGCACTGTTCTAAAGCGCTGGGGAGGTTACAAGATGATCAGGTTGCCCCATGGGGGGCTCACAGTCTCAACCCCCATTTTACAGATGAGGGAACTGAGGCCCAGAGAAGTGAAGTGACTTGCCCAGAGTCACACAGCTGACAATTGGGATTTGAACCCATGACCTCTGACTGCAAAGCCCGGGCTCTTTCCACTGAGCTACGCTGCTTCCAATCCCCCCCCACCAGCACTTTCTCACCACAAAAGCACTGAAGTACACAACCCCGCCTAGCAGTCCTGTACGTATCAACCCACCAGTGGTATTTATTGAGTGCTCAGTGTCCGCAGAGCACTGTACTAAGTGCTTGGGACCGTACAACAGAGTTGGTAGACGTGCTCCCTGCCCACAGCGAGCGTACAGTCTAGGCTGTACAGTCTTTCAGCCATATGGTTTACTTCCTTCTTCCCGTCCGTCATTGACTGTAGTGTCCGTCTCCCTTGCTAAATTGCAAAATCCTTGAGGGCAGCGTTCTTGTCGACTAATTATCTTATACCGTCCCAAGTGATTAGTACAGTGCTCTGCATGAGATAGGCACTGCGTCGACGATGGACAGGAAGAAGAAAGTAAACTATATGGCTGTTGATTCCTTGCTACTCCCAGAAATAGCTAAATTAATTTTTTCTTCTAAATGCCTAATTCACACACCGTCTGGTATTTGCCGATTTCTTCAGTATATCTCCGAGGAAAGCTGTTTCGTTCCTGCTTTTAATCCCCCGATTTTGAAAAACCGAGCAACAGCCAAGTCCTGATAGAGAGAGCATTAAAAATTCAATCAAGGGATCGGCTTTGAGGTGCCGTCACCTGCTACTTTTAGAAACCGCTGTTCTCATTCGACAGAAACAAAATCTGTGCTCTCTGCCTCACGTTTGTAATTTGCATTTCATATCTTCCTGGTGACAGGATGTTGCATTATTGGACCGGCTGATTAAAGAGGATACCGAGAGAGGAAAGCTGCCTTTGTTGCTCGTTGCAAATGCTGGTAGGTGATTTGTGCCTGAAGCTTCAATCTGAGATAATATAAGGGTAAATAAAGGTTTGCTAGCTGGTGAGGAGTCCTGAAAAGCCCGCAGAAGTTCGAGCTAATGATTACCTTTAGGGTAACAGCTAATAATCGGTATCAGAACCTTTTTTTTTTTTTTCAGATGATCAGAATTCTTTTCATCTTGCTTGTTGGGAAGCTAAAATAAAACTGCAACTCCGGTGCAGAGACAGTAGAGGATAAATTTAGAATTCTTCATGTTTTATTCACGGAGCGTAGATGTGGCTTTAGAACCGTTGAAAAGTAGTTTCTCAAAAGATTTGGGCTTTGTGAAGTTCATCCAAATGGAGCCTTATAGAATGTTATGTTAGCTTGAAACCCATACGCCCGCCCGTGCTTTGGGAATGGTAACGTTTTTATTTAGTTCACCCCCTAAATCAGAATCTTTTGTGGTGAATCTAGCAGGTCCTAGTAGATATCTAGGGGGTGCGTGGCCCCCTTTCCCCCACCCCAAATTAATTGAATTATTCATTGTAGAGGTCAGGCTGATTAAAGGGAATGAGCCAGAAACCAGGGAGAGTGCAAGCATTATCTGGTCCTCCCATCCTTCCTCTTTCCTTCCATCTCTCGCCGTTGCAGGTACCCCCGGAGCAGGGCACACAGATAAGCTCGGTCGCCTGAAAGAACTCTGTGAGCAACACGGGATGTGGCTCCACGTGGAAGGGTAAGAAGGCCGTCGGGTTTCAGACCCGTGAGCCCCGCTCAGAGTTCATTCACGGGGGAAATGCTCGCTCGTCAGAGTATTGGGTCATCCCAGATTGGGCGGATTTTCCTTTCACTTTGCCCACTTTATTCTGCAAAAGTCGGCAGACCCAAGCGATTGCATCTTTCATTGCAAGCTGTTAAGCTAATGAAGGGGGGGAGGGATTGCCAAAAGAGGAAATGTTTTGATTAGCGTGCTTGCCACTGATAATATGAAACCGTGTCATCTAGAGCATCTGCCTCTAAAAATGACACGAACAGAATCAACTCAGCCCTAACACAGTGGAATGAAATCTTCGGCTAAGCAGGATCACAGCGCTCCCTTCTAAACGTCTCATTAGATTAAAGATGGCTATTCTTCTTTTCCAGGGTGAACTTGGCTACTCTGGCTTTAGGCTACGTCTCCTCCTCCGTCTTGGTACGTTGCGAGCTTACAAGATACCCGTCGTCTAAAAATAAAAACGGATCCCAGGCCTGTGGGTGGGTGGACCCTTCCAAAGGAGAACCTTGAGAGGTTCAACGTAAGAATAATTGTGGTATTTAAGTGTTTACCGCGTGCCAAGCAGTCCCTGTCCCACATGGGGCTCGCAGTCTCCATCCCCTTTTTACAGTTGAGGTAACTGAGGTACAGAGAAGTGACGTGAGGTGCCCACGGTCCCGCAGCAGACCTGAGGCTCTGTTGTACGAGGAACCGGTGTTTCCGTTCTTTCCAGGCGGCGACGAAGTGCGACAGCATGACCCTCACCCTCGGTCCCTGGCTGGGGTTGCCAGCTGTCCCGGCAGTAACGCTGTATAGACAGGAGGACCCTTCCTTGGTAAGGCGGATCGGGGGGCTCGAAAAGTAACCCTCCGGTGATCGGATTTGTCGTCAGCCTGAAAGTCCGGCCGTTGACGGTGCCCCACCGGCCTCACGCGGCCCTCCCCGTGACCCGCGGTTCTTCCCCTAGTTCACGCTTCCTCCGCACCGACCCTAAGCTGACGGTCCCGAGGGCTGCGACGAACAACGCGGCGGGGGTCTCTTCTGTCCGTAGGCCCTGGCTGCCGGGCTGACGTCGAGCCAGCCGGTGGAGAAGCTGCGAGCGCTGCCCCTGTGGCTCTCCTTGCAGTACCTGGGGCACGACGGAATCGTGGAGAGAATAAAGCACGCGTCGCAGCTGGTGAGTAGGTTTCGGCTAAGGCACGACCGGCGCCGCTCTCTGCTCAGTGACCTCCTCGCTCGAGTTTGGAGGTAGTGTGGCCACCAGATTCCCCCCGGGAGGCCCACCCCTATCGCCTCAGCTATCACCCGAGCATTTCCCAACTCACGTTACCATTCTGGCAGCGCATTGTTGCTGCCGTCAACAACTTCAAGCATTCCTCCTTCCTATCAGCTGTCTTGTGCCTGTCTCCGCGCTTAGGTGGCCAGACTTCTTGAGGGCAGGGGTCACGTCTTTTACCTCCTCGGCACTCTGCTCTCCCAAGCACTTTGAACACCGCTCCGCCACACAATAGGCGCTCAGGAGACGTTATTGATCGAATTAGGAAGTCTTCATTAGCCCTTGATGTAGTTTATCAAATCCCAGTGGGAAATTAGTGTTCTTTATGCGTTTGTGTTTCATCGTGTTGTTAGAGGAACTGCGCCATAGACGTTCAGCCTCTCGTCAGCTCCGTCACTGTCACGCTTTCCCCGATTTGATTTTTTTTTTTTTTTTGCTTCCTATTTTTAAAAATCTCCTTTGCCGGCACTTTAGAGCAAGACAGTTATGAAGGGAAAGCTCTTCCAATGGAGATCAAGTACTGAGATAGCTTATTGCATCGGGGGAAAGTACAGGCACTGCAGGCGGCTCTCGAATTCCCGTTGGTCAAGAGGGAGCGGGAAGTGATGATGAGGACATACCTACTTGTACATATCTATTCTATTTATTTCTATTCTATTTATTCATATCTACATATATACATATCTATTCTATTTATTTTATTTTGTTAGTATGTTTGGTTTTGTTCTCTGTCTCCCCCTTTTAGACTGTGAGCCCCCTATTGGGTAGGGACTGTCTCTATATGTTGCCAACTTGTACTTCCCAAGCGCTTAGTACAGTGCTCTGCACACAGTAAGCGCTCAATAAATACGATTGATGATGATGAGGACGTCACCTGCCTCGTGCTGGAGGTCACCCCAGCTCCGAGCTCTCTCAGAAACTCCAGTCGACCAATCGTTGGTATTTATTGAGCACTTAGTGTGTGCAGAGCACTGTACTAAGCGCCCAGAGATTAGAATGCATGGTACACATGGTCCCTGTCCACAAGACTCGGGGGGGGACTGACATTAGAATAAATTTCAGCATGTAAGGCCATGTACTTAAGTGCCATGGGGCGACGATCAAGCGTATCCAAACAGCTCATTTTGTATGTGCTCCAGCGCTTAGAACAGTGCCTGGCACATAGTAAGTGCTTAACAAATATCATTTTTAAAAGGGTATTTAAGGAGCACAGATCCAGGGGCATAGGTGAAGCAGAGGTGTTGGCAGGGCGGAGGAATGAGGGCTTAGGGAAGGACTTGTGATCTCTGGAGGACTTTGAAGGCGGTCTGTCAGCTATGTAAAGTGGAGGGAGTTCCAGGCTCAAAGGAGGACTTGGGCGAGGAGGGGTCTGTAGCAAGATAGATGAGATCGAAAAGTGAGCCCACTGGCATTAGAGAAGCAGAGTGTGGGAGTTGGATCG
The DNA here is from genome assembly GCF_015852505.1 of Tachyglossus aculeatus. Taxonomy (NCBI): domain Eukaryota; kingdom Metazoa; phylum Chordata; class Mammalia; order Monotremata; family Tachyglossidae; genus Tachyglossus; species Tachyglossus aculeatus. Next base: position 71,465,460 of record NC_052086.1, read on the forward strand.
TAGTAGATCATCGGCGAGGTAATGTAGGAAAGGGAGAGCCGATTCAGTTCCTTAAAGCCAAAGGTAAGGAGCTTCTGTTGGACGCAGAATTCTGATAGACAATGACTCTCCCCGCCTTCAAAGCCTTATTGAAGGCCCATCTCCTCCATTACCGTCTGTCTCCCCTATTACCGTCTGAGGGGGAGACAGACATTAATCTGAATAATTGCATTACAGCAGGGAGAGTAAGCTGTGACCGGAGCACCTAGAACAGTGCTTTGCACATAGGAAGCCTTCCCAGACTAAGCCCCGCTTTTCCTCATCTCCCACTCCCTTCTGCTTCACCCTGACTTGCTGCTCCCTTTGCTCTTCCCCCTTCCCAGCCCTACAGCACTTGGGTACATATGTGTCATTTTATTTATTTGTATTGATGTCTCTCCCCTCTCCCCCGCAACCCTAGACTGTAAACTCACGGTGGGCAGGGAATGTCCCTGTTTATTGTTTTATTGTACTTTCCCAGGCGCTTAGTACAGTGCTCTACACACAGTAAGTTCCCAGTAAATACGATTGAATGAATGAATGCAGAGATGGTGAGCACAAGCTGTTAACGGATTCCGTTCTCGTTATCATTCTTTATTTTTTAAGGCTTTAAATATTTAGGGGGGAACTGATTAATGGATGTAGGCACATATCGAACTGCAGCTTCCAGGAATCGAAGCTCTTGAAGCTGCTTAGGAACACACACAGACAAAGGAGCAAAACTGTTGTGTTTTGGGCAGAATCATTTGTGTTCACACACTTCACCACATGTTCATTCAATCAAGTGTATTCATTGGGCACTTACTATGTGCAGAGCACTGTGTTAAGCGCTCGGGAGAGTACACTATAAAAATAGACTCAGACACCAGAGCCACGAGTGAGAGGAGCGTCTGTGGTGAAGATGAGCTAAGTGGTGGCAGAGCTGGGGCAGAAGGGTGAGGAGGCCACAACCCAGAAGTCGCTCGGTCAGTCGTATTTATTGAACGCTTTTTCCGTGCAGAGCACTGTACTAAGCGCTTGGGAGAGTACATATAACGGACACATTCCTTGCCCACAACGAGCTTACTGTCTGAGGGGGAGACAGACATTAATCTGAATAATTGGATTACAGCAGGGAGAGTAAGCTGTGACTGGAGCACCTAGAACAGTGCTTTGCACATAGTAAGCACTTAATAAATGCCATCATTACTATTATTATTATTATTATTATTATTATTACAGAGCACTGCATTAGACACTTGGGAGAGTGTAATAGACGAGACATAGTCTCTCATGTCCTTCATTTGGCTCTCCCTTCTTCCTTTCTTTTCCTCTTTCGCCTCTGCCCCTCCTTTTTTCTTTTCTTATTTAACGGTATTTGTTAAGTGCTTACTTTATGCCTTTCCCTCTGTCTCCTCTGCCCCTCCTTTTTCCTTTTCTTATTTAACGGTACTTGTTAAGTGCTTACTTTATGCCTTTCCTCTTTCTCCTCTGCCCCTCCTTTTTTCTTTTCTTATTTAATGGTATTAAGTGCTTACTTTATGCCGGGCACTGAACTAAGCGCTGGGATAGGTACATGCTAATCAGGTTGGGCACAGTCCCTGTCCCACATGGGGCACGTTAGAGTGCTTGGCACATAGTAAGCGCTTAATAAATGCCCCAGTTATGACAGATGAGGTAACTGAGGCTCAGAAAAGGTAAGTCAGTTGCCCAAGGTCACACAGCAGACAAGTAGCGGAGCTGGGATTAGAACCCAGGTCCTCTGGCTCCCGGGCTCATCCTCTGTCCTCTAGGCCACGCTGCTCCGTACTTTTCCCATTTCTCCTCTCCCTCCCCCCTCCGCCAAAGTAATAGTAATAATAATAATGATGGTATTTGTTAAGCGCATACTATGTACAAAGCACTGTTCTAAGCGCTGGGGTAGATACAGGGTGATCAGGTGGTCCCACGGGGGGCTCACAGTCTTAATCCCCATTTGACAGATGAGGGAACTGAGGCACAGAGAAGCTAAGTGACTTGCCCAGAGTCACACAGCTGACAATCGGCGGAGCCGGGATTTGAACCCACGACCTCCGACTCCAAAGCCCGGGCTCTTTCCGCTGAGCCACACTGCTTCTCTATACATCCCTGAACTTAAAATGAAAAGTTGGACACTTCGAAGTCCCCCAGTGCCAGGGGTGACTTTATCAGACCGATAACCCTACAAATACTCCCCAGTGATTAATCTAAATGATTAATCATTGTTCCCTTTGGTTTCCGTGAAAACTGCTCTATAGTGTGCTCTTTCAATATAAGATGAGATAACCCATCTCTTAACTACTTTGGTTGTTACAGAGTCAGAGGTTGCTGGAAAGTCTGAAGAAACTGAATTTCATCAAAACCTCGGTAGAGTATAAAGCGCCTCACTCATTTTTATATTTTATAGTGCATACAGAACTCTCCCCGAATTCCTCAGAATTGTTTCCCCACGAGAGAGATAGAGCGGCATGGCTTTTTAATTAACCTCTGGCCCTCTCGCTGCCGGTCTTGGAAGTCAGGCTTCCTCCCGCCAGAGTTCAGGGTGGGGAAGGGAAGGGGACGCAAACCTTGAAGGCACCTTCTGACCTCGGTCAAAGAGCCAAGCCGGCCGACCAGGGCGTAGGACTGAGTAGCCGGCGGGGAGGCGGGGCCCTGCGGTGTCCACTGATGGACTGCAAGGAGCCCTGGCAGCTCCCACCGCGTCCTCGGGATGTCTCCAAAATAATAATAATAATAATAATAATAATGGCATTTGTTAAGCGCTTACTATGTCCAAAGCACCGTTCTAAGCGCTGGGGAGGATACAAGGTAAGCGGGTTGTCCCACATGGGGCTCACAGTCTTCATCCCCATTTTACACATGAGGGAACTGAGGCTCAGAGAAGTGAAATGACTTGCCCAAGGTCACACAGCGGACGTGGCGGAGCCGGGATTCGAACCCGTGACCTCTGACTCCAGAGCCCGGGCTCTTTCCACTGAGCCATGCTGCTTCTCTTACCTCCTTCCCTTCCCCACCGCACCTGTATATATATGTTTGTACATATTTATTACTCTATTTATTTTACTTGTACCAATCTATTCTATTTATTTTATTTTGTTAGTATGTTTGGTTTTGTTCTCTGTCTCCCCCTTTTAGACTGTGAGCCCGCTGTTGGGTAGGGACCGTCTCTAAATGTTGCCAGCTTGGACTTCCCAAGCGCTTACCACAGTGCTCTGCACACAGTAAGCGCTCAATAAATACGATTGATTGATTGATTCTCTATTTTGATGAGAAGCAAACTCTATGCTGCTATTCTGCAAATTCTCTAGTCTGCTATTTTGATTCATTCAGTCAGTCAGTCGTCTTTATTGAGGGCTTACTGTGTGCAGAGCACTGGACTAAGCGCTTGGGAATGTCGTTTCTCCTCCCAATTCCGGGCGCTGAATGGAGCGATGGCAGAGGCCGGGGGGTTGCTGGCCATCTTGACCGTGGTCGGTTCGGGAGCCCCCGTCACAGGACGGGCGTTTTATCGGATCCCGGCCGTTCTCCGCCGGCCGGTTTGCCTCAGATATCAAGCTCCTTTTTTTCCCCCCCCTTCTGTGCTGAGAGATTGAACTTCCCAAGCGCTTAGTACAGTGCTCTGCACACAGTAAGCGCTCAATAAATACAATTGATTGATTGATTGATTGAACAAAGGTGACTCAAAGATTGCTTTTGTCCTTAGATGGCCTATTAGGAAAAATCAGACCAGAACCAAAAACTACTTTTGCCCCGGGCGGGATTTCTAGATTGTTTTCTTCCCTTCCGCGGTGACCTCGGAAAGCTGTTCCCGTTGAAGCAGTTTCCAGCATGGGGCGGGAGGGAGGCGGGGGCGAAGTGGGATGTGGAGGTGAGCATCTGAAAGCCAAGCGTCCTCCCCCTCAGTAAAGAATAATAATGATGGCATTTATTAAGCGCTTACTATGTGCAAAGCACTGTTCTAAGCGCTGGGGAGTTTACAAGGTGAAGAGGGTGTCCCACGGGGGGGCTCACAGCCCTCATCCCCATTTTCCAGATGAGGGAACTGAGGCCCAGAGAAGTGAAGTGACAGGAAGGACAGAGTTTGGGTCTGGATTGCTTAAAGAAAACATCCATCGGTCTGTCTCCGCATCAGGCAGTTCCCCCACAGTTGCCGATGCCAATGCACAGATACACGGGAAGCATTCCGGTTATCAGCTTTGCCCATTTCGCCTGCAGAGAAAGGGCCTGGGGGAAGAAAGGACGCGGGCTCTTTTCTTTTTCAACCCCTAGAATAAAGTCTCAATCAATCAATCAATCGTATTTATTGAGCGCTTACTATGTGCAGAGCACTGTACTAAGCGCTTGGGAAGTACAAATTGGCACCATATAGAGACAGTCCCTACCCAACAGTGGGCTCACAGTCTAAAAGGGGGAGACAGAGAACAAAACCAAACATACTAACAAAATAAAATAAATAGAATAGATATGTACAAATAAAGTAAATAAATAAATAAATATTTAAATATAAATATATATAATTTATATATATGTATAATATGTATTATATATAAAATAAATATAAAAAAGTCCCAGAGTCGGACTCGCTCGGTTCAGCTTGATTTCTAATTCCTGGGTCGAGGGAACCCACTCTAAGCAGGGAGCAGAGCTCTGCTTTCTCGGTGGTAGCCTTTCACACGATTTCCTGAGCTGCACTGATCTTTGTAGGGGTAGATGACTCTGGTGCCAGGCGATTTTTGGGGAACTAGGCTACACTGGCTCTCAGCAAGTAACTGATTACTGTAGTATTTCTGGGAATCGCTAGCTCTCCCCAGGGGGGCCCTTCTGCTTCCATCCTTCTTCAGTTCTCTAGGTTTATACTTGTTCCCACTTTGGAATCTTTCTCCTGTAGCTCATTGTCCGTGGATGAGCGAAATGTAAAAATGGTATTTTGGATTACACTGGCTCTCAGCAAGCAACTGATCTCCGTAGCGTTTCAGGGTAATCATTAACTTCTGGTTCCACCCTTCTTTAGTTCTCCAGGTGAATCCTTGTTTCCGTTTCAGAGTCCTTCTCCCTTCTGTAGCTCATTGTCTGTGGATGAGCGAAATATAAAAATGGTATTTTTGATTAGGCAGTGAAGCGTCTGGATGGTGGGAGTTAATCCCAAATCGGCTTCCCTCTAATTGAGAACCTGGCAAATCAGGCCCTGGGTCCTTTAGATATTGGGAAAGCAGGCCAATGCTCCCGTCTTCCAGTCAATCAATCAATCAATCGTATTTATTGAGCGCTTACTGTGTGCAGAGCACTGTACTAAGCGCTTGGGAAGTACAAGCTGGCAACACATAGAGACGGTCCCTACCCAACAGTGGGCTCACAGTCTAGAAGGGGGTGACAGAGAACAAAACCAAACATACTAACAAAATAAAATAAATAGAATAGATAGGTACAAGTAAAATAAATAAATAAATAGAGTAATAAATATGTACAAACATATATACGTATATACAGGTGCTGTGGGGAAGGGAAGGAGGTAAGATGGGGGGATGGAGAGGGGGATGAGGGGAAGAGGAAGGAAGGAAGTCAGAGGTGAAGTGGAAGTAGGATGTGGTGTCCCTGTGTATCGTTTTATAGCCTAGTTCATTCAGTAACATCAGACTTTTGTTTATTCAGGTGGAAGATGAGCTCAACTCTCCAGTGGTGGTATTCAAATTTTCTCAGGAATTTTCAAGGTTAGGTGAGTGATCTAGAGGAGAACGTTGTCAGGCCCTGAGATTAAAAAGCATTCCCATTTCATTTCTCTCCAGTTCTCAAGTCTGTGTGTAGGCGGGACTCTCACGCCAACTGTCAAAGTGATGGAGTTGTCCTCCACCGTGACTTTGTAACCCTCCGAACGTAAATTCCCCCTTCAGCGCCGCTTGTCTGCCGTCGAGCGTCCGTTCCTGGGACAGCCAGACGTCCTGGTTAACTCAGTGTTAAAAACGCGGCGGAAGCCGAAGTTTTCTTCCCGCGAGGCCAAGTGGGAAGCGAGCCTTCCGGGGCGCTTGCCATCGCCTTCCTGGATTAGCTCCCCACGTACGTTGTACGGGTTTCTGGGCGTCACGCTCGTGTCTTTGTTTTGGGATTAGATCAAAAGGCGGGCACCGCGCCACCGGGACCCCCAGACCCGGCAGCCAGCCGGGAGAGAGACCTCCATGACGCATTTAACCAGTGGGTAAGTCTGGGCTGTTTCCGCCTCAGGCCCACTCTGACGGGGCCTCTTTTTCTGTCTGCCAGCCCCCCCGGGAAAAGCGTGAAGCTGCTGGCGGGCAGGAGACCTGTCACTTGGCTTTTCTGTACTTCCCAAGCACCTAGTACAGTGCACAGCACCAAGTGGACTCTCGCGATAAATGCCGCCGCTGCTCCTGCTACTACTACTTGCGTGCCTGGGCCCCGCTCACCCTCCTTTGACCCTCCAGCTCGGCGAGCAGCTGGCCCAGTCGGTCCCCGCCAGCGGAGTCGACGTGGTGGAACTGGAAGACGAGGGCACGTGTGTGCGCTTCAGCCCGCTGATGACGTCGGCAGGTAATTAGCGGCTCCGGGGTCCGCTTCGACCCGGGAAGGAGGAGCGGTTAGAGGTCCTGATTTTAACGTGGAACTTGGCAGAGCCTGATGATGATAATAATAATGATGGTATGAAGCTGCCCTCGCAATGCAGCCTCTTCCTCCGCGCTTCTGGAGCTTCCTTTTCTAATACTGGCACGCGCCCTCGCACCCTCTGTCCTGGCCCAGACGCCCAAAACCGAGTCTTTCTCGGAGCGGAAGGCACTGCCAGAGTGTGCCCGGGAAAGCCGAGTTCCCGAGGTGTGGGTTCCGCTCGAATCCGACGGTCCGATTCTGTTTCTGAATCGGATGCACGATCTCACATCAGACCCCGAAAAGAAAAGCCTCTCCCTGCTGATTCCCGGCAGGCGGTAGCCCACACCGGTTCCTGACCTCGGGGCTCGGAGTGGGTTGGCGGGGTACTTTTTCCGTGCTCAGCCCCGTGCCTTGAAATATTAGCCTGTGCCCAAAACTTATAATCCGTGCTGGATTTTTCATTCATTCATTCATTCAGTCTTATTTATTGAGCACTTACTGCGTGCAGAGCACTGGACTAAGCGCTTGGGAAGTCCAAGTTGGCAACATATTCTAGACTGTGAGCCCACTGTTGGGTAGGGACCGTCTCCATATGTTGCCAACTTGTACTTCCCAAGCGCTTAGTACAGTGCTCTGCACACAGTAAGCGCTCCATAAATACGATTGAATGAATGAATGAGGCCCCCTCCTTCCTCTCCCCCTCCTCCTCATCCCCCCTGCCTTACCTCCTTCCCCTCCCCACAGCACCTGTATATATGTTTGTACGGATTTATTACTCTATTGAATTTGTACATATTTATTCTATTTTACTTTGTTAATGTGTTTTGTTTTGTTCTCCGTCTCCCCCTTCTAGACTGCAAGCCCACTGTTGGGTAGGGACCGTCTCTAGATGTTGCCAACTTGTACTTCCCAAGCGCTTAGTCCAGTGGCTCTGCACACAGTAAGCGCTCAATAAATACGAATGAATGAACATAGAGAGACGGTCCCTACCCAACAGCGGGCTCACAGTCTAGAAGGGGGAGACAGCCAACAAAACATATTAACAAAATAAAATAAACAGAATTTGCATTTGCCTTGGCAAATACTCAACTTTTAGTTTCAGCACTTATGGAGAAGAAAATCCAAAGGACAGAACATTTAATGAGAAGCAGCGTGGCTCATTGGAAGGAGCCCGGGCTTTGGAGTCAAGAGGTCGTGGGTTCAAACCCCGGCTCCGCCAACTGTCGGCTGTGTGACTTTGGGCAAGTCACTTCACTTCTCTGGGCCTCAGTTCCCTCATCTGGAAAATGGGGATTAAGACTGTGAGCCCCCCAAGGGACAACCTGATCACCTTGTAACCTCCCCAGCGCTTTGCACATAGTAAGCGCTTAATAAATGCCATTATTGTTAAATAAAATAGAGTAATAAATACCTACAAACATATATACAGGTGCTGTGGGGAGGGGAAGGAGGTAAGGCGGGGGATTTTTCAAACAACTAAAGGGACGGGTCCCATTATTTTTTTTTTCCCGGTATCCTGCCGCTTTTTCCATCCCCGATCGATCTCTCTGTACGTTTAGTCTTAGGGACTCGAGGAGAAGACATCGACAAGCTGGTGGCCTGCTTGAAGACCAAGATCCCAATCCTGATCTGTACGCTACAGCTGAAAGAGGAATTCAAGCTGGAAGTGGAACGAACGGCAGGCCTCTCTCACGTGGAGGACCTTAGCTGGCCCGGGCTCGGAGTGGTCAGGTGAGCACCCTGAAAGCTCAGGATGTCCAAGACTGAACTCCTTGTCTTCCCTCCCAAACCCTGCCCTCTCCCTGACTTTCCCATCTCTATTGACGACACTGCCATCCTTCCCGTCTCACAAACCCGCAACCTTGGTGTCATCCTTGACTCCGCTCTCTCATTCACCCCTCACATCCAAGCCGTCACCAAAACCTGCCGGTCTCAGCTCCGCAACATTGCCAAGATCCGCCCTTTCCTCTCCATCCCAACGGCTACCCTGCTCATTCAAGCTCTCATCCTATCCCGTCTGGACTACTGCATCAGCCTTCTCTCTGATCTCCCTTCCTCGTGTCTCTCCCCACTTCAATCCATACTTCATGTTGCTGCCCGGATTGTCTTTGTCCAGAAACGCTCTGGGCATGTTACTCCCCTCCTCAAAAATCTCCAGTGGCTACCAATCAATCTGCGCATCAGGCAGAAACTCCTCACCCTGGGCTTCAAGGCTGTCCATCACCTCGCCCCCTCCTACCTCACCTCCCTTCTCTCCTTCTACAGCCCGGCCCGCACCCTCCGCTCCTCCGCCGCTAATCTCCTCACTGTACCTCATTCTCGCCTGTCCCGCCATCGACCCCCGGCCCACGTCATCCCCCAGGCCCGGAATGCCCTCCCTCTGCCCATCCGCCAAGCTAGCTCTCTTCCTCCCTTCAAGGCCCTACTGAGAGCTCACCTCCTCCAGGAGGCCTTCCCAGACTGAGCCCCTTCCTTCCTCTCCCCCTCTCTATCCCCCCATCTTACCTCCTTCCCTTCCCCACAGCACCTGTATATATGTTTGTACATATTTATTTATTTATTTATTTTACCTGTACATATCTATTCTATTTATTTTATTTTGTTAGTGTGTTTGGTTTTCTTCTCTGTCTCCCAATTTTAGACTGTGAGCCCACTGTTGGGTAGGGACTGTCTGTATATGTTGTCAACTTGTACTTCCCAAGCACTTAGTACAGTGCTCTGCACACAGTAAGCACTCAATAAATATGATTGATTGATTGACCCCCCCACTCCACGGATGGCTCCAAGCTCTGCTGTGGCAGTGAAGGGCACCTATGAAGAATCAATCAATCAATCAGTAGTATTTATTGAGCGCTGACTGTGTGCAGAGCACTGGACTAAGCGCTTGGGAAGTCCAAGTTGGCAACATCTAGAGACGCTCCCTACCCAACGGCGGGCTCGCGGCCTAGAAGGGGGAGACAGACGACAAAACAAAACAGATTAACAAAATAAAATAAGCAACGAAGGAGCAACCGAGATGCCCCAGCCTGATGGTTCAGCTGGCAGACTCTCCGTCGCCGCTGCTCTTCACCTGAGACCCTTCCCTGTTATTGTGGGTTGAAGCCTCTGCCCTCGGGAGAACGAAAATCCCTTCCCCGGGTAGTCCTAGAAATTTCTCAGCGCTCCAGGCTTACCCTGCTTTCCCTACCCACCCGCAAGTTTCAATGATGGTTTTTCTGCCCCTGCCCTTCTTGGGCCTTGACTAGGCTCTCCGCAGGTGGATTTCCACTATATCGGAGTGTGAAGACGTTACTAATAACAGGCGGCCTCAGTCACGGTCATGTCGTTTGACTTTAAAGGTACGAGGACAACGTCGAAGAGAAGAATGGTGGGAAATCAGAAGCTGAAGTAGAAAAAATCAACACTGGGCTCCTGAAAAAACTAAGTGAACTGGAATCCGATCTCGTATTTTCTTCAGGTAACTGTTGCCTTTCCTGTCATCACGTCAGGCTGTCCGAGCCGTGATCCGGTGAGGACAGGGTGAACTGTTGCCAAGAGAGAGTTCTCTCGGGCCCCAGATGAAATCGGTAGCTCTTTGGACAGTCCTAATAATGCCTCACGTTGGTTGGAGTGGGTCTCCCCCCCAACCTTTGATTAAAGCTGTTTTCTGCATGTGGCACTGCGGCTTCAATTGCCCAGAATCTGCTCAGTGAATTAACTCATACCGTCGGCGTCTTAGCCAACGGGGCAGACGAGATCTTTGTACGGGGAGGGGGGATTTGGGGAAAGCTGGGCTCCACGTCGGACAGGGAGCGTCCGACGCACCAACACGCCATCTGCCCAATACCTTGCTTCTGCAGGCCCGGAGTTTGGGAGGAAAAAGAGCTGCATTTACATCGGCATGGCAACCGAGGACCTGGACGTGTGCGAACTCGTGGAGACCATCGCAGCCACGGGCCGGGAAATCGAGGAAAACTCAAGGGTGCGTGAGACGGACTGGCTCTCTTCTCCCCTGGCGGGCTCGTCCTTTAGGGCCTCCCGACAACTGGCAAGAGCTAATGAAGCTCTCGTTTGGGAGTCGACGGAGGCCGTGGTCAGGGGAAGCCGGGTGCCCTTTTGGCCCAGCCCGCTGGCCAGATCCAAGCCTCTCCGGCCTGTTGGAAGAAATGAACGCAGGCAGGCTTCACCTACGTGACACCATCGGTTCCTGAACGCTGTTTCCACTTAAGGCGGAACCAATTTTGTCATAGCAGGAGCGTTACAGATAGGAGACGGGTTCCTGAACCAAGTTTCGGTACCGTATTTTTAACCCAAATGACCCAGAATGTTATAGCCAATTAGTATGGCAATAGTATTGGTGATAGCAATGTCTGTAAAGTGCATACTATGGGCCAGGCGCTGTGTTGAACACTGGCCTAGACGCAAGATCATCAGGTTGGCATCCGCTCACAGTCTTTTAGACTGTGAGCCCACTGTTGGGTAGGGACCGTCTCTATATGTTGCCAACTTGTGCTTCCCAAGCGCTTAGTACGGTGCTCTGCACACAGTAAGCGCTCAATAAATGCCATTGAACGAATGAATGAGTCTAAGGGGGAGGGACGGTTGAGAAAACTGAAGGCCAGAGAAGTGACTTGCCCAAAGTTGCAGAACCAGGAATAGGACCCAGGTCTCCGGATTCCTAGGCTCGTGCTCTCTTCCCTAGGCCATGCCACTTCCCCATTTTGCCCCACTTGGTGGGAAGTCAGGCAGCCCTCCTCCAGCGTGTCCCTAAAGCCTTCTTCTAAAGCCCTGACAGTTCCCGGGGCTCTCCTTCCTCAGATTCCCCAGCCCCTTCTCTTTGCAGTTTTGGTGAGGAGGGATTAGTCACTTGCTAACCTGCTTTTGAAAGTTATGCCTCTGCTCTCTGCCGATAGCTCCACTTCCAGCACCTACTCGTCGAATAACGTCCCTTGTCTTTTCCCTTAGCTGCTGGAAAACATGACGGAGGTTGTTCGGAAAGGCATCCTGGAAGCACAGGTTCAGCTGCAGAGAGCCAACGAGGAACGACTCCTGGAAGAGGTGAGGAAACAAAGACGGACGCCCAGTGCGGCTGTTTCTCGGCCGGGGGGGGGCTTGGACTCATGAGGACCATCTGGGAATTGTGTCTTACAGGGAGTGTTACGGCAGATCCCCGTTGTTGGATCGGTGCTGAACTGGTTTTCGCCATTCCAAGCGTCACCCAAGGGAAGAACTTTTAATTTAACCGCAGGTAACTGTTCGGGGCCGTTGGGAGCCATTGAGCGGCTGCTCCTGAGCCTTAAAGCCTTTCCCGGGCAGCGCTCTCTCCTTCCCCTACCCCGGCACCCCGGGCCCAGCTAGAAGTACACAACATGCAAGTAAGGCCTCGATTGCGGGGGGGATGGGGTCTGCTCCACCCCGTCGCATTCCTTTCTTGAGGAACTGATCGGCGGAAGGTTCCGGAGCCTGTGTTGGGGTCAAGTCCTTTATGGCTTTCCTGACAAAGCTTGATTTCCAGCCTTAGAAACCTTCGACGAGGCCAAGAGCCCAAGGTAGAAAGATAATAATAATGGCATTTGTTAAGCGCTTGCTACGTGCGGGGCACTGTTCTAAGCGCTGGTGATTTGACAGGATCACTAACGCCTCTTCCCTTGGGGTATTTTAAGGAAGACGTTTTCTTCCGCTGCGGAAGGGGGGAACTTACTTGAGGCAGGTGACCCCAACTTCTGATCGGATTTCAAATCCGACAGACCTTAGCTTGCCCTGACAAGGAAGAAACCCGATTTTTCCTATTGGGTTAGATGAGTTTCCCAACTCTCCTGCCGCCCGCAGGGCTGTGAGTTCTCAATATCGGGCCCCGAGGAAGCACTAAGACCAGTGCTCTGCCCACGGTAATTGCTCAATAAATAAAAATGATGACAGTGATGATGGACTTTCCTAGCAAAGAGGATTATGAATCCGGCCATTTGTCCCAAGCTGTGCCCGCGTGTCTTGTCGCCCATCCCCTGTCGTGTTCATTGGCAGGCTCGCTGGAATCCACAGAGTTGACGTACGTGTCCAAAGCCCAGGCTACGGGAGCGACCCCACCTCTGACCCCCGCGGCCATGCACGCCAAATCAAGACGCCCAGGTGATGTCCCCCGCACCAGAGAACTGAGCGGGGAAATGCTTTTGGAATACTTTGCAGTGGTATCGGTTCAGCGGTTAGACATTGTACTAAGCGCTGGAGTAGGGACAAGCTAATCAGGCTGGACGCAGTCCCCGTCTCACAGTTTCAATCCCCATTTGACAGATGAGGGAACTGAGGCCCAGGGAAGCGAGGTGACTTGCCCGACAGCAGGCAAGTGGCGGAGCAGGGATTAGAACCCGAGTCCTGATTCCCAGCCCCTTGCTCCGTCCGCTAGGCCGTGCGGCTGGGCTTGTCCTGCCGGGGGTTTCTCCTTTACGTCAGGAAGTTTGGCTGCCCGGGCTGCAGTCTGCTTCGCTTCGGCTCACAGGGCTCAAAGCGGCGAAGCGAGAGGCGGCTCAGGAGCCAAGTACTACAACTGGAAAGAACCAAAAAGTCTCCTTGTGCCCTTGAAAGGGGAAGGAGCGGATAGAGCCGGGACCTGGGTTCTAATTCCCACCCTGCCACTTGCCCGCTGGGTGACCCTGGGCAAGTCACTTCACTTCCCTCATCTGAAAAATGGGGATGAAGACTGAACCCCGTGTGGAACATGGACTGTGTCCAACCTGATTAGCTCGTATCTGCCCCCGTCCACGCTTAGTACAGTGCCTGGTTCAGAGTAAGCACTTACCCTCTTTTTTTTTTAACGGTGTTTACTAAGGGGATGCAGAGTTTTCTTATTAGCAGTAATAATAATAATGATGATGGCATTTGTTAAGCTCTTACTATGTGCAAAGCACTGTTCTAAGCGCTGGGGGGGGATGCAAGGTGATCAGGTTGTCCCACGTGGGGCTCACAGTCTTCATCCCCATTTTCCAGATGAGGGAACTGAGGCTCCGAGAAGTTAAGTGACTTGCCCAGGGTCACCCAGCAGACATGTGGCGGAGCTGGGATTTGAACCCATGACCTCTGACTCCAAAGCCCGTGCTCTTTCCACTGAGCCACGCTGCCCCGTGCTTTGGGGCAAGGCATGGTTTGCTTTCCAGAAGACTGGTTTGATAATCCTTTAGGTTTTGTCCCAAGCTGAAATCTGATACTGCGTGGTTAACTATGAATTCATTCAGTCGTATTTATTGAGCGCTTACTGTGTGCAGGGCACTGTACTAAGCGCTTGGGAAGTCCAAGTGGGCAACATCTAGAGCCGCTGGGCTCACAGTCTATGAATCCCGGCTCCTTCACCTGGGCAGAAATGCCGCAGGCTCCAGAGATGTTTGAGTCAAGCGCTTAGTGCAGTGTTCTGCACCAGTGAGCACCCAACAGATAGCAGTGATGATGAGCGACTTCTGCTTGACTGAAGTAGAATCCTACTTGAGAAATAAGTCGTTGCCTTCGATCACGCCCTAAGTACCCCAAAAAGCTTCCATTTAAAGATCGCACCTGTCTGTTCGCCTACCTGCCGTCCAGGTCAGAAGGTTTTTAAAAGATCCATCGGAGGCTCCGACGCCTTCAGCGAGACGAGCTCCGCCAGCCCCGTGGAAGACGCAGAAAAGGCGGAGCCTCCGGCCCCAGCGGCGGGCGGGCCGAAGGGGGACGCGACGGCCGACGGCCACGAGGCTGGAGCCCAAACCCTGGACGCCGACGACGACTCTGCTAAAGGAGAGGAGCGAGGGAGTTTAAGATAAAATCCAGACTCCACGGGAGAGGACTTCGCACACCCTATTAACCGGGGGCCGGGGAATGGCAAAGACGCCTTGAAAACGTGTCCCGTGTTAATACGGTAAGATGAAATGGGACTTTTTGCACAAAGATGGGAATGACAGGCAGGCTTTCCCATTGTACATGTTTCAACCGGAGTCGGCCCGCTGCTCCGATTCTCCGCCTCCTTAGAACTACCACGTCGGGGAAGATGGTCACCCTTTCTTTTTGTCGAGTCGCTGTAAACCGTTGCTATTTATAAGCCAGGTGTCCCGGCACCAGCTAACACAGAATGACCCTGATCTTCCCGAACCGACGCTTGAGCAAGCCGGTCGCACTTGGTGACTTTCTGGCAACGATTCCAGCCAGCCTCCTCTGCACTGTCTTTTAAAAACCAAAGCAGGGGCCGGGATTCGTAAGAAATTGGCTCCGCTCACCAGCTCCGTCAGTCCGTCTTCTGCAGGACCGAGTGGTTTTTTTCCACTAAGCCGGTCTTGCAGCTGTGCCCCTTATACCAAGGAGAGCCGGCTGCGAGCTCTAAATAAGGCCTGCGTCCCTTGGGACCACACCTGCTCCCGGCTACTTCTCCCGCTGACGTAAGCCCACCCCGAGCCCTTTGCTTCCAACAGGAATAGCAAAGCACGTTAAAACGGGCCGGACTTCTCTCTCCCGCAGCGTCGGCTGGGGCCCAACCAGTAATGAATTTACCTAGAGAGAGAACAGCGGCTGAAGTCCGTCCCTCACCCCCGATCCCTTTTCCCCGCTGACAGAGCTTCGAACCGGGCCGTGCAGATACAGGCCTCTTAAGTTCTTCCGCCTGAATTGGGTAGATGCTGTGCATAAGAGAAACTATTAGTCACCTAATTAAAATTCTAATCTAAGCATTACTTTGGACCTGAATCCAAAGTGAAGAGGTTTGTTTTCCTGTTTAAAAGCTTAGCCCTCTCCAAGTGCCCAAGTGAAGCTCTCAGCCTGCCCCCTCGCCCCTCTTGCCGCCCCACAAATCCGGCCTTTGTTCACTTACCCTACTCGGCGGCCCCGTCTGCGTCTTCGGGTGCGGGTAAGCCGCGGAGGATGATCTTTCCAACGCGTTTTTGCCGCCGAAAGGTCCGTCTCCTTCCCGGCGGGCACGGTCGCCGTAGTAGCGGGAGCCTCGGTTACACCACATTAAGCCTACCGCTCACTTTTTTTGATTGATGGGATTTCAGATTGTTTTTGGCACTGCCTTAAAGTGCGTTTTTTCTTTTAAGTACAGACGATTCAAAGGCCAATAGTCTTCCTCAATGGTTTGGTGCAATGAAGTATATATATATATATATAAACTCGGGGGTTAAAAAAAAAAGATTGTCATTAATGAGATTAATTACATTAACTACATTAATTTTTAATGTTTTTATATTTGGAATGGTTAAACTAGTTGGGCTAAGGTAAAAATGGCACCCTTTAGATGTAATATTTGAATGTTGGTTTCAATAAAGGGTCTTGAAATTGTTTCATCTGACTTCAGTGAATGTCTAATGTTGACTTTACCATTGATTCAGTTCAGTACAGCACGTCTCTCTCAATCAATCAATCGCATTTATTGAGCGCTTACTGTGTGCAGAGCACTGTACTAAGCGCTTGGGAAATACAAGTTGGCAACATATAGAGACGGTCCCTACCCAGCAGTGGGTTCACAGTCTTTCGGACACATTTTAGTTACTTTTGGAAAAAACTTCCAGCATAAAAGATTCCAAAATATACTGCTTACATCCCGACCTTCGGGTTCTCAATACCGAATGCACAAGCCCTAACTCACTTCCTTTTTCAGCAAGTTGGATAATAATAATAATAATGATGGCATTTATTAAGCGCTTAAGCACTGGATGCCCATCTTCTTCTGACTGCCGTACCCAAAAGTACTTCAGTCATTTGAAGAACAGCCTAGATAAACTTTTCTCCGTCTTGCAAGGAACTGAAATCAGTGGGGACATTTCAAAGAGGATGAGTGCAACGTAAAACTTCTTGTTTACACGGCAGATTTGTTTCGCGCTACAGCTGAACAGTAGTACAAGCTTAAAGACCGGAAAAAAGAATACCTGGTCTCTCCCCTTCTGCAAATTCCATCTCCTGAGAAAAATAACGCTCATCTTTTTATCAAGTGGAAGAAGTACAAAACCACATACCTGTGCCAACCTATTTTATTTTGAAAAGGAGCTGAAAGCCAGAGAGGGCCGTGGCCCTTACGATTTGCCAAGAGCAGATTCCTGCCCAACCTGGAATTGGTTTCCTTTGTCACAGCGAGCCACGCTAAGCCTGGGCTTTCTTTGGTTCGGCCTCCAGTGGGATCCCGGCGGCAGGGACCGCCTCCCATAAGCCGTCTTTGTTTTTTTGGTAGAGGAGGGCTTTGTTTCCTGGAAACAGTGAAGAGGAAAAAGGGTATTTCTTCAAGAAGGTCATGGTTGACCTAATATGGGCCACAAAGTGGGGCGGCTCAGCGCAAGGAGAAGTAGAAAAATCCTGAAAAAAAAGGAGAGTAAAAATCAACCTCGCTAAGTTCCTTTATCTTCACGATGCCAAGAATGTTGAAATTCAAATGAACGAGTCCACAGGGGTGGGTTGGAGTTGCTTGTCTCCTAACCGCGTTTAAAAGGGGGAAGGTCCCCATCTTGGGGGGCCAGAACATGGTCTGCTCAAAGCTCTTCTAAAAACTCACCCATTGAGGAAAAAGAGGTTCTCATACCTTACCTCTAATAGTTGTCTGTCATCCTGTTCCAGCCAAAAATCCACACTGAGAAAAGGATTCCAGAAATAAGGTCCAATACGGAGTTGCTCCGTCTTCGCGTCGTAAATGCTGATCATCTGGCCATAAAAAGAGGTACAAGTGTTTCAAATAGGCAGGGTCAGAATGAGGTTCCATTGACAGTATTACATGCAAGTAAATTTCACCATCAGTGGCACCTTCCAGGGCCGCAGACAGAGAAGTTTCTATAAAAAGATCTGTATGCTACATTTGCTGAACTGCGAGTCAGTGCCACCTAAATGTAACTAATTAATCTGCTTTTTTTTACCATATTTGTTAGGGGTTTACTATGTGCCAGGCATTGTACTAAGTGCTGGGATAGGTTCCCGCTAATCAATCAATCGTATTTATTGAGCGCTTACTGTGTGCAGAGCGCTGGACTAAGCGCTTGAGAAGTCCAAGTTGGCAACATCTAGAGACGGCCCCTACCCAACAGTGGGCTCACAGTCTAGAAGGGGGAGACAGAGAACAAAACATATTAACAAAATAAATAGAATAGATATGTACAAGTAAAATAAATAGAGTAATAAATACGTACAAACATATATGCCGTAATGTACAACAATCAGATTGGACACAGTCCTTGTTCCACATGAGGCGCACAGTCTTAATCCCCATTTTACAGATGAGTCACAGAGAAGTCAAGTGACTGGCCCAAGTTCATACAGTAGACAGGTGGCTGAATTGGGATTAGAACCCAGATCCTCTGCTTCCCAGGTCTGTGCTCCTTCCGCCAAGCCACGTCGCTTCTTAATAATGTCAAGTTTTCTATTTTGAGTACGGTACCGCGGACTCACACCGAGTAACGGCCTTTTTCTGTAGCATGCACAATTCCAAGCTTACGCATGAACTGCTTCAGAGACCCTTGAGGATGCACAAACACTTGTCAGTTCTCATTAAGTAGAGTTTTGGGTCTCCCAGGCAGCCGCGGGCCAGACTGTGAGCCCGCTGTTGGGTAGGGACCGTCTCCAGATGTTGCCGACTCGTCCTTCCCAAGCGCTTAGTACAGAAAGTGCTCAATAAATACGATTGAATGAATGATTACCCTGCTGTAACGCATGAAGTCAAAAGTAAGTCACACTAAATTTAATTTAGAAACATTTGAAAAAAACGTTTAATTCTCACTCACGGGTCCTCCAGAAAAAGAGCGGGCGGAGCGCAGGTCCTCCTCTGGGCCCCTCTCCGGAAACGAGGCTCTGAAAATCTCCCCGCTCTCCACCCTGACGCCTACGTTGGTGCCGATTTTTGCAGTGAAAGAGAAAGAAAAAGAATTATTATTACGGCCCCCGTTACGCACTGTCCTAAGCGCCGGGGTGGGTGCAAGTTAATTAGGTCAGACTCCATCCCACGTGGGGCTTAGAGTCTAAGAAGGAGGGAGAGCAGGTGTTTAATCTCCATTTTACAGAAAAAGCTCAGTGACTTGCCCAACGTCACCCAGCCAGCAACTAAGTGGCAGAGCTGGGATCAGAGCTCCCAGGCCTGTGCTCTTCCCACTAGGACGTTCCGATATTTTAAAAATAACGGGGTCGACAAAGGATTCGTAAACCTAGGAGATCGGTGTCACTGCTGCAGTGAGAGATAATAATAATAATGGCATTTATAAAGCGCTTACTACGTGCAAAGCAGTAAGCGCTGGGGAGGTTACAAGGTGATCAGGTTGTCCCACGGGGGGCTCACGGTCTTAATCCCCGTTTTACAGATGAGGGAACTGAGGCACAGAGAAGTGAAGTAAGGAGGAAAAATATAAAGTGAGCAGTACAAGCAGCGTGGAAGCAGCGTGGCTCAGTGGAAAGAGCACGGGCTTGGGAGCCAGGGGTCATGGGTTCGAATCCCAGCTCTGCCACATGTCTGCTGTTTGATCTTGGGCAAGTCACTTAATTTCTCTGGGCCTCAGTTCCCTCATCTGTAAAATGGGGATTAAGACTGTGAGCCCCACGTGGGACAACCTGATCACCCTGTATCCTCCCCAGCGCTTAGAACAGTGCTTTGCACATAGTAAGCGCTTAACAAATGCCAATTATTATTATTATTATAACACTCACGGCGTGGCGGGCTTGTCTTGTAAACCAAAACTGGGGGGCTGAGGCCCCCTGCAAACAAACCCCAAAGGTCCCAGGGCCACCAGGCCGAACCGCTGCTCCCATCCTACACGGTTCCAGGTGGGAAATGACATTCCAGCAGGACTCGGTCCGGTGGGTTCCCATCTTCCGGAGCCAGGCTAGACCAAAAAGCACCCTTCTGGGTCCCAAACCGCCCCGCCAGAAAAGTCAGAGGGTACTTACCGATCCCATAAATGATTGGAAAGTGGTCCCCACCTTCCTCGCGATCATTTAATTCTGGGAATAAAAAGAAACGTCATTAAACAGTGCCACTTCGGGCGGCTGAAGCTGCTTTTAAAACCTGGAGCCCGCCGTGTCGAGTTCGCCCCCCGTTCAGGAGGGACGTGAAATCATCAATCGTATTTATTGAGCGCTTACTATGTGCAGAGCACTGTACTAAGCGCTTGGGAAGGACAAATTGGCAACATATAGGGACAGCCCCTACCCAACAGTGGGCTCACAGTCTGCTTCCAGACTGAAAAGCAGGGAGACGCGCAGGGGCTGACGTTTGAGTCTTTCTCCGCTCGGGGTTCGGGTTCGAAGGCCGGAGCGTCGCTGCCTGGAACCTGATCGCATCCGCATCACCCTTCCTGTAATTCTGCACCCAGGGGACACTGACATCACGCCAAAACGCCCGATCACGCAAGAGGCCAGCCTCGACTCAAACGCCTAAATCTGAAAAGAACCCTGTTTCAGAGGGCAGCTGAGCCCAAAAGGCTGCATTTCACCTTGACGGATCCATTTCGGAGCCGGGGGGGAGTGCACGTCCCGCCTCTCGTCCTCAAATAACCATCGTAATGTCAATAATTATAATAGTAGTCGTCGTTCATTCGTTCAATCGTATTTATTGAGCGCTTATTGGGTTCAGAGCACTGTGCTTGTGAAGCGCCTACTATGCGCCAAGCACTGTTCTAAGGTCTGAGGTAGATACGAGGGAAGCAGGTTGTCGGGTAGGGACCATCTCTAGATGTTGCCAACTTGGACTTCCCAAGCACTTAGCACAGTGCTCTGCACACAGTAAGCGCTCAATAAATATGACTGAATGAATGAATGAGGACTACTTAATGATGTCTCTAATAGAGATTTGCAAGGCTAAGCAAGAAAGCTGAATAATAATAATAATGATGGCATTTGTTAAGCGCTTACTATGTGCAAAGCACTGTTCTAAGTGCTGGGGAGGACACAGTTGTCCCATGGGGGGCTCACAGTCTTAATTCCCCATTTTACCGAGAAGTGAAGTGACTTCCCCAAGGTCACACAGCTGGGATCTGAACCGACGACCTCTGGCTCCAAAGCCCGGGCTCCTTCCACTGAGCCACACTACAGAAATAGAGCAAAGGGGCTAAGACAAAAAAAACCCATAAATATCTCTGGTTAAACTACCCTAAATGCTGCTTGACATACGGCCACTATGCAATAACTTCACAGCGTGTCCAGTGGTCTGGTGAAAGTTGGCTCAGAGTACCTTCTTTCGACCATATTTACTGAGCACTGACTGTGCAGGGCACTGTACTGAGCGCTTCGGAGAGTACTACACAACAATAAACGGACCGAGCAGCAGCAGAGGACGAGATGGTTTCGACCGTGACGCTTCACCACCCGACACCTCTAGCTCAGTGTAAAGCCAGGAAGAGGAAGTGTTAGTAATAATAATAATAATAACGGTATTTGTTAAGCGCTCACTATGTGCCGAGCGCTGTTCTGTAGAGATTTGGGGAGCACCAGTCTTTTGATGCTGATGTTTTACCACTCCTCAGTGCCTCCAGATAAAAGCACCACTAGAAGGTAAGTTCCTTGACGGCAAGGAACGTGTCTACTGCCGCTACTGTGTTGTAGCCTTCCCAATCAATCAATCGTATTTATTGAGCGCTTACTGTGTGCACAGCACTGTACTAAGCGCTTGGGAAGTACAAGCTGGCAACATATAGAGACGGTCCCTGCCCAACAGTGGGCTCACAGTCTAGAAGGGGGAGACAGAGAACAAAACAAAACATTCACAAAATAAAATAAATAGATATGTACAAGTATGTACAGACTGATCCCCCTCCTTCCTCTCCCCATCCTTACCTCCTTCCCCTCCCCACAGCACCTGTATGTATGTGCATATGTTTGTACGTATTTATTACTCTATTTTATTTGTACATATTCTATTTATTTTATCATGTTAATATGTTTAGTTGTCTGTCTGTCCCCCTTCTAGACTGTGAGCCCACTGTTGGGTAGGGACCGTCTCTATCTGTTGCCAACTTGGACTTCCCAAGCGCTTAGTCCAGGGCTCTGCACACAGTAAGCGCTCAATAAATGCGGTTGAACGAATGAATGTCGCCGAATTGGACTTCCTAAGCGCTCAATAAATGCGACTGAATGAATGTTGCCAACTTGCACTTCTCAAGCGCTTAGTCCAGTGCTCTGCCCACAGTAAGCGCTCAATAAATGCGGTTGAATGAATGAATGTTGCCGACTTGGACTTCCCAAGCGCTTAGTCCAGTGCTCTGCACACAGTAAGCGCTCAATAAATGCGGTTGAATGAATGAATGTCGCCGACTTGGACTTCCTAAGCGCTCAATAAATGCGACTGAATGAATGAATGTTGCCGACTTGTCCTTCCCAAGCGCTTAGTCCAGTGCTCTGCACACAGTAAGCGCTCAATAAATGCGGTTGAATGAATGAATGTTGCCAACTTGTACTTCCCAAGCGCTTAGTCCAGTGCTCTGCACACAGTAAGCGCTCAATCAGTGCGGTTGAATGAATGAATGTTGCCGACTTGTACTTCCCAAGTGCTTAGTCCAGTGCTCTGCACACAGTAAGTGCTCAATCAATGCGGTTGAACGAATGAATGTCGCCGACTTGTACTTCCTAAGCGCTCAATAAATGTGACTGAATGAATGAATGTTGCCGACTTGTCCTTCCCAAGCGCTTAGTCCAGTGCTCTGCCCACAGTAAGCGCTCAATAAATGCGGCTGAATGAATGAATGTTGCCGACTTGTACTTCCCAAGCGCTCAGTCCAGTGCTCTGCACACAGTAAGCGCTCAGTAAATACGACAATGAATGAATGCTCTCCCAGGTGCTCAGTACGGCGTTCCGCACACAGTAAGCGCTCACTAAATTCCATTAATTGGCGACGTGGGGGATAATGGACCAGCCACGGACGAGGTCTCCTACCACCTCCACTCTGGACCCCCCGTCACACCCTGCTGACCCGTTCCGCCTTCTGGCTTGGGCCAAACACCTAATCTCACGGCACGCACTTCCCCCGGGCCCCTCGGTGACCCAGGCCTACCGTCGTCGGGGGCGAGGACCGTGTCTATCAGTTACAAAGCGCTCTCCACACAGTAAGGGCGCAACAAATACGATCGACTGACTGACTGATCTCCTACAGGCCTAGAGGCAGGCTGACAAGGGTTCATTCGCAAAAACCTAAAGGACCTCGGGCGGAAAATCAAACGCTCTGTCCAGTGAATAGTTGAGAGGATAGTACTCCTCCTCCTCCTCCTGGAGGAGTACAGTGCTCTGCACACAGTAAGCGCTCAATAAATACGATTGATGATGCTGATGCTTTAAAGGGGCCATCTGCAGAGCCTTTAATCAATCAATCAATTGTATTTATTGCGCGCTTACTGTGTGCAGAGCACTGTACTAAGTGCTTGGTTATTAAACCAGCTGATTGGCTCAGGGCTGCTGCCCAGGGGAGGGTGGTATATGTTGCCAATTTGTACTTCCCAAGCGCTCAGTACAGTGCTCTGCACATAGTAAGCGCTCAATAAATATGATTGATGATGATGACACAGGACAATAATTAACCAACGAGGAAATCACCACTGGGCTCAGGGTTTACCATTCATTCATTCAATCCTACTTATCGAGCGCTTACTGTGCGCAGAGCACCGGACTAAGCGCTTGGGAAGTCCAAGTCAGAAACATATAGAGACGGTCCCTACCCGACAGCGGGCTCACAGTCTAAAAGGGGGAGACAGACAATAAAACAAAACACGTGGACAGGTGTCAAGTCATCAGAACAAATAGAAATAAAGCTAGATGCACCGCATTAACACAATAAGTAGAATAGTGTACATGTACAAGTAAAATAGAGTCATAAATCTGTACAAACATATATACGGGTGCTGTGGGGAGGGGAAGGAGGTCATCCGTCCACCCCTGCTCCATACATACCCCTGCTGCCCCCCTTCTAGACTGTGAGCCCACTGTTGGGTAGGGTCTGTCTCTATATGTTGCCAACTTGGACTTCCCAAGCGCTTAGTACAGTGCTCTGCACACAGTCAGCGCTCAATAAATTTGATTGATTGATTGATACATCAGGCCCAACACCCATTTTGGGGGAAGGAAATGAGGCGTCGGATTCCTCTGAGGGCTACACGGCTCCAAAACATCGCTGCACTTACCTGTCGTGCAAAAGGTCACTAGGTGAATGTCGTCTTTCTGCTGGTCCAACTCACCTGCAATTAGAGGTTTCCACTGAGTACATAAAACCGACGGTTGCTGCAATAAATCATCATCATCAATTGTATTTATTGAGCGCTTACTATGTGCAGAGCACTGTACTAAGCGCTTGGGAAGTACAAATTTGCAACATATAGCGACAGTCCCTACCCAACAGTGGGCTCACAGTCTAAAAGGGGGAGAATAAATGCACATCAGCATGGCAGATCGGTCCACTCTACTCAACAGAATAATTCACTGTCCCAGAAGTGTATCATCCCCTTCACCTACTGCAGAAACTCCTCGCCAAACCTCTTTTCTCATCCTCAAAAAGTCAGTTGTACTTAGTGCTTACTGTGTGCAGAGCACTGTATTAAGTGCTCGGGAAAGTGCAATAAAACAATTCAACAGACACATTCCCTGCGCACAACGAGGTTTACAGGGGAATGTATATATGCCTTCCGGCAACTTTCCCAAGGCAAATCATACTACTCCTCGGCATTCCTGTAAATGAGTGCTCCTAACTTGGTGCCGAGGGTACTTTACCTGTGCATATGTTTGTACGTATTTATTACTCTATTTATTGATTTATTTTACTTGTACATATTTATTTTATTCTGTTAACATGTTTTGTTTTGTTCTCTGTCTAGACTGTGAGCCCGCTGTTGGGTAGGGACCGTCTCTATACGTTGCCAACTTTTCATTCATTCATTCAATCGCATTTATTGAGCGCTTCCTGTGTGCAGAGCACCGTACTAAGCGCTTGGAAAGTACAAGCTGGCAACATCTAGAGACGGTCCCTACCCAACAGCGGGCTCACAGTCTAGAAGGGGGAGACAGACGACAAAACAAAACATACTAACAAAATAAAATAAATAGCATAGTAAATACGTACAACTTGGACTTCCCAAGCGCTTAGTCCCGTGCTCTGCACACAGTAAGCGCTCAACAAACACGACAATGAATGAATGAGGGTAGTTCTGATCTGTGCCTCAGTTACCTCACCTGCAAAATGGGGATGGAGGCTATGAGCCCCACGTGGGACAGGGACTGTGTCCACTTGACTGGCTCGTATCCACCCCAGCGCTCAGTGCAGTGCCTGGCGCATAGTAAGCGCTCAACAAATGCCATCATTATTATCGTGAGAGTGGGGGAAAAAAACTGAACTTACTCAGGAGTTGAGAGGTAAGTTTTTGGGACAGCTGTCGGTCATCATTGAAACCTCCGATCAGATGCACTTCCAGCCTAGGAAAGATGGAACCACAGAAAACAGCAATTAAAACACATCCTGGACCTAAAGCCTGGCAAGTCCTTCCAAGTTCAGCCCCAAACCCCCTCCGTAAAACCAGTGCCTCAGTAGTGGTTCAACGGCTGGTGGATGCAATTCCAATTTTTGCGTGATTGGAATTCGGGTTCCAGAGGAGGAACGCTGAATAACCCCAGCTTACCCACCCAAAACGGGTTTCTTTCTCATTTCTGATAGTAAGATAGCTCCAGATTGGGGATTCTCCGGGAGAGTGGCATTGTCTACAGTGACAGGAAAGTCGGGGAAGTGCAGGGTTTGGGCCGGAAGAAAAGGAGCTATGTACAGATGAGAAAACTAAGGTCAGAATCTGGTTGGGTGAGAGTTTTACAGAGAAACTGACTTTACAGTCGGAATTTATTTTCTAAATTGGGATCTTTTGTAACGTAGATGCTCTAAAATTTTAATCACTGACTTATAATTCATGGGGCCTTATTATAGGATGTAAACATGGCATGACAAGTTGGTCGTTATGTGAATTATGCTTTATTATATTTAAGTAACTTCCAAGTGCTGGCTGTAAAGCTCCTGCGGCTCGCCAGGAGGAAGTGAATCCTAGAAAAAGGGTTAGTGATAGAAATGCTTTGGTCTAGTCCTAGTTTCTTGGGAGGAAGCTCTACGTAGTACGCGTTCTGAAGAGAATCCAGCACACTGTACTCGCTTCATAAAAACGCCCTATTATAACAAGTGTGGTCAGTGTGGTCAATTCAGCTCAGGGCTCTGGATTAACTTCAAATAAAGTTTTAACCTCCCCCCATGCGACTGTAACAACTGTGGTCTGTAATGATTGATTGGGAAGATCAAATCAGGCAGGCGCTCATTCTCATGAAGCGGCGAAACAATCGTCGGAACTGTTATAGGTGAGAAGCACCAAAATCTCTGATGTTCACTGAAAAAAATACTAATAATTATGGTACTTGTTAAGCGCTCACTATGTGTCAAGCCCTGGGGTTGACACAAGTCAAGCGCGTTGGACAGAGTCCCTATCCCACACGAGGCTCGCAGTCTAAGCAGGAGGAAGAACGGGTACTGAATACCCATTTTACAGCCGAGGACACTGAGGCCCGGAGAGGTTAAGTGACCGGCCCGGGGTCGCAGAGCAGACACGTGATTAGAACCCGGGTCCTCCCACTCCCGGGCCCGTGCTCTTTTCACTAGGCCACACCGCTGGGGAGGATACACCTTGTAGCCTCCCCAGCGCTTAGAACAGTGCTTGGCACATAGTAAGCGCTTAATAAACGCCATCGTTATTATTATTATTCTAGGAATTCTCGGGCCATGCCCCCGCAACATATAAATGCTAGGAGAGGTGCGTCCTCTGCCCCACAATAGAAACTAAAGAAAGAAAGAAAGAAAAAAATGGAGCGAGCGTCCCTGCTTTTTTAATGGAGAATCAGTCAGTTGATCGCATTGATCGTATTGATCGTAGTTGATCGCTGGGGAGGATACAAGAGAGAACTATGGGCAGTTTTAAACTCCATTTGGAAAAGCAAATCTTCTCTTTTCCCATCCACATATGTTGCCAACTTGTACTTCCCAAGCGCTTAGCGCAGTGCTCTGCACACAGTAAGCGCTCAATAAATACGATTGAATAAATACGATTGAATGAATGAATGAATGAGCCCCCTCCTTCCTCTCCCCCCTTCCCCATCCCTCCCTCCTTACCTCCTTCCCCTCCCCACAGCACCTGTATATATGTAGATGTGTTTGTACGTATTTATTACTCTATTCATTTATTTTATTTGTACATAGTCTATTTTATTTTGTCAATATGCTTTGTTTTGTTCTCTCTCTCCCCCTTCTAGACTGTGAGCCCGCTGTTGGGTAGGGCCCGTCTCCATGTGTTGCCAACTTGTATTTCCCAAGGGCTCAGTCCAGTGCTCTGCACACAGTAAGCGCTCAATACATACGACTGAATGAACGAATCCACATGGTATTCACTTCATTATTTTATTGCTAGTGTTTAAGCAGCTGTTTCCCTCCCCCCAGAGAGGCTCACCTTCCACTCTGTCCCGTGTGCGGTACGGATTTTAAGACTCTCAGCATGAGCGAGACGTCACTTCTGGTGTCTGAGCCATCACAGTGGGCCAGGCAGGTGGCCCCACTCCCTGGAGCCCAGGGAAAACACAGCATTTACGTTACCTCTACAGCGTAAAACGGCAGAGCACACGGAAATTCACAAGGCAGAAAAGGCAGAAGTCGACAAGTCTAACCTATCCCTGCCCCCTAAACCTGCTCACATTTGGCTCCCCTTCCAATTATTCAATCCCTGGCATCTATTAAGCATTTCCTTTGCAAAGTCCTGTACTAAGAGCTCGGGAGTTGGTGGACACGATCCCTGCCCACAAAAAGCAGTGTGGCACAGTGATAAAAAAATACAGGCCAGAGAGTCCAAGGACCTGGGTTCTGAGGCCGGCTCTGCCACGTGTCTGCTGTGTGACCCTGGGCAAGCCACTTAACTTCTCTGTGTCCGTCTCCTCATCTGTAAAACGGGGACTCAATACCTGTTTTCCCTCCTGCTTACGACTGTCAGCCCCACATGGGGCAGGAATTGTGTCCAGACTAATCAATCTGTACCAACCGCAGCGCTTAGTACGGTGCCTGACACACAGTTAGCACTTAACAAATACCGCAGTTGTTATCCCGGCTCTGCCAACTGTAAGCGGTGTGACTGTGGGCAAGTCACTTCACTTCTCTGTGCCTCAGTGACCTCATCTGGAAAATGGGGATTAAGACTGTGAGCCCCCTGTGGGACAACCTGATCACCTTGTAGCGCTTAGAACAGTGCTTTGTACATAGTAAGCGCTTACTAAATGCCATCATCATTATTATTATTACCACCTTTACTAAGGACCTTCGGTCTAGAGAGGGGAGACAGATATTAGAATAAAGTATAGGGATATGCATTTAAGTGTTGTAGGGCTGAGGGTGGGGTGACTATCAAAGTCATAAATTAACAGACAGTTTGTAATTCCCAAGCAATGAATTTTGACAATGGGGCCAAACATTTTAGTAATAGTATGTTACGCACTATGTGCCAAGCACCGTTCTAAGCTCTGGGGTAGATACAAATTAATCAGATTGGACACAGTCCCTGTCCCACATGGGATTCACAATCTTGATCCCCATTTCACAAATGAGGGAACTGAGGCACAGGGAAGCTTAGTGACTTGCCCAACTGAAGGGGCCAGGATTAGAACCCATGTCCTTCTTACTCCCAGGCCTATGCTTCTCTTGAAAGGAAATAGAAAGGCAAGGATAGTGAGGAGCACAGGCAGAGAAGAACTTAGAAAAATCAATCTTTCATATGAGGCGCTCAAAGATTCAGCAGACACATACTCTCTCTCTCTGTGTAACCTTGGAGGGAAAAGCATTCTTCCTCCTAATCATCATTATTGTTATGCTATTTGTTAAGCACTTACTATGTGTCAAGCGCTATCCTAAGCCCTGGGGAAAATACAAATTAGGTTGGACAGAGTCCCTGTCCCATGGGGGGGGTGTTCATTCTAAGTAGGAGGGGGAACCGGGATTGAATCCCCATTCTGCAGTTGAGGAAATTGAGGCCCAGAGGAGTTATGTGACTTGCCCAAGGTTACACAGCAGCGAAGTGGCAGAGTCAGGATTAAACCCCCGGACTTGTGTCCTTCCACCAGGCTATGCTGCCCCTCTTTTTTCTTCTTCATCTGAAACAAACAGCGTGTCCGCTTCAAGCACGGAACCAGGAATGAGGCAGCGACTCACCGGGCTAAGCGACCAGCTCCGCCACTCATCTGGAAAATGGGGATTCAGAACGGCAGTCCTACGCGGGGCTTTAGCTTGGTACAGTGTACGGCACATAACAAGCGCTTAATAAATACCATTAAAAAAAAAAAACAAAAATACACCCAACTATGCCCCGGGCACTTTCCCCAAAACCTGTCCTTCTCCTCAACCTGAGCAAAAGAATCAGGGCGGTCGTGCGAGTTCAGGTCTCGCCGACCTCTCCCAAACCTGTGTCTCTCAGGACCACGATGTGGCAAGTGGTGGCATCATCGGAACCCAGAACGGAGACGGAGCCTGCGTCAGAAACAGAAAGAAAATAAGGTACCCGGCAGCTTTGTGGTCCGGGAGTTACATTCACTGCTTTTTTAACGTACCGTCGTTCGGGGAAGTCACCGCAAGCTCTCTCTGTTGTACGTAGAGGAGGCCCCGGGGTCCCACGCGCTGCACAGGCTGACTCGTGAGTTTGCGGGCTCCTTCCTGTTTCATTGAAGGGAAAAAAAAATAATGACATCGTGCAAATTAGAAAGGCCTTGAATGGTTAAAAGGTCTGACATAAGCTTTAGCGTCTCCCGAAGAAAGGAAGCAAGAAAATGCCTGCCGACTGCAAGCTTGCTGTGAAGAGAGAATGCGTCTATCGACTCTTTTGCACCGTACCCTCCCAAGTGCTCAGTACAGTGATCTGTACACGGTAAACGCTGGATAAATACCATTGATGAGGACGAAGATGAAGATAGTGCCGGACAAACATTTAAAGGGATGACTGGAACTATGAAATTGCTTCATCGGCATGATGCCTGGAGCAGTAAAGAAATTTCAGTTCCTTCTCAGTCCCTGGAAATCAATCAATCAGTAGTATTTATCGCACGCGCTATGTGCAGAGCACAGTTCTAAGAGCTTGGGAAATGGGAGACATAGCACTTTTCCTGCCCACATGAGCTTACAGTCTAGAAGATAATATTAATAAAGGTATTTGTTGAGCGCTTACCATGTGCCAAGGACTGTTCTGAGATTCAACATTGTAGTTCATCGTCTCAGGTGAACCCAAAGTTCTTCACAACCCTGAATTTTCAAAAGGAGTCAGGGGCCCAGACCCTTGATCTTCTATTTCTAAATAAAGAGACCGGACGGCTTGCAAAAATGAAGAAGCAAATCTACGAATTCATTCTAGGGTCGCTCACCACGACGTGCCGTAGTGAATGGGGATGAAAACCAACAGAAGAGGAAAAACTCGACTTTGAGTTAAAAATATCCATTGTTGGAGGCTGATCTACTTGTGTACACATATTAATTTTTACTGATAGCAAAAGAGTGTATTATTTTACCAGGCCCGTCGTACCCCAGGTTACCGTAGTGAATGAGGATGAAAACCAACAGAAGAGGAAAAACTCGACTTTGAGTTAAAAATATCTATTGCTGGAGGCTGATCTACTTGTGCATGCATATTAATTTTTATTGATAGCAAAAGAGTGTATTATTTTACCAGGCCCATCATACCCCAGGTTACCGTAGTGAATGAGGATGAAAACCAACAGAAGAGCAAAAACTCGACTTTGAGTTAAAAATATCCATTGCTGGAGGCTGATCTACTTGTGTACGCATATTAATTCTTATTGATAGCAAAAGAGTGTATTATTTTACCAGGCCTGTCGTTCCCCAGGTTACGACCGCTCTACGAGACATGGAACCCGGGGATACTTCCTGCCCCATCTGTTGACCTGTATATATGTATGTACATATTTATTACTCTATTTATTTTACTTGTACATATCTATTCTATTTATTTTATTTTGTTAGTACGTTTGGTTTTGTTCTCTGTCTCCCCCTTCTAGACTGTGAGCCCACTGCTGGGTAGGGACTGTCTCTATATGTTGCCAACTTGGACTTCCCAAGCGCTTAGTACAGTGCTCTGCACACAGGAAGCGCTCAATAAATACGATTGATTGATGGATCGATTGATTGACCTGCACAGGTGAATCCCATTCCCAAAGTTATGTCTAATGACAGTGGGGAAATCCACTTCCTAGCCAGGACCCTGCTGCTTTCCTTGGCTTCCCTGGCACCGCTGTCCACATCTCTCCCCCGTCTTCCCTCCTCGTTTTCTGAAAACAATGAGCCAAGGGCCACTCCCGCAGGAGAAGAAGGGCTGTTCTTGCTTCTGAGGGCCATGACTGGCCTCCTTCCCCTTCCCGTCGGCCTCGCCTCGCTTCCTTGGCCTTGGCTGCGGAAACGGGCCGGGAATGACGGGATTCCCGGAGCAGGAAGAGGCCAGGAGCCGCCGTTCCGCGTCCAAGCCAGGGCTACCTGCTCCTCCTTTCTTGTTCCCGGGACAGGCCGGTGAGGGAAGCGCATGCTGCCAGCATGGAGGGAAAGGGGTGCCACGGCTCGGAGGGTGAGAGGGCGATTTGTACAGACTTATT
This sequence comes from Tachyglossus aculeatus, assembly GCF_015852505.1. Taxonomy (NCBI): domain Eukaryota; kingdom Metazoa; phylum Chordata; class Mammalia; order Monotremata; family Tachyglossidae; genus Tachyglossus; species Tachyglossus aculeatus. The sequence goes on from NC_052086.1 coordinate 71,496,646, forward strand.
ACTCTGCTTGACTTGTACATATTTACTATTTTATTGATTTTGTTAACGACGTGCATCTAGCTTTAATTCTATTTGTTCGGTCGACTTGACACCTGTCCACGTGTTTTGTCGTCCGTCTCCCCCTTCTAGACCGTGAGCCCGCTGTTGGGTAGGGACCGTCTCTATACGTTGCCGACTTGTACTTCCCAAGCGCTTAGTACAGTGCTCTGCCCACAGTAAGCGCTCAATAAATACGATTGAAATTCATTCAATCGTATTTATTGAGCGCTTACTGTGGGCAGAGCACTGTAGCTTTGGTTTGAAATTCATGGCAGCACCAGGGGTCACGATAAAGGGTGAGGGACGGGGGGCTGGAAAGCTACTGGGAACAGGGGAGTGGGAGGCAACAAGAAGGGGCGGGGAAGGATTTACAGTCACTCTGACTTACCTGCGATGCTCAGACGCCACGTCAGGGCTAACGCTGGGACAGAACCTAACCGAGTGCACCCAAGTCTACGGGAAAATAATAATAGTAATAATAATAATAATAATAATGGCATTTACTAAGCGCTTACTATGTGCCAAGCACAGTTCTAAGCACTGGGGAGGTTACAAGGTGATCAGGTTATCATCATCATCAATCGTATTTATTGAGCGCTTACGGTGTGCACAGCCCTGTACTAAGCGCTTGGGAAGTACAAGTTGGCAACATATAGAGACAGTCCCTACCCAACAGTGGGCTCACAGTCTAAAAGGGGGAGACAGAGAACAAAATCAAATATACTAACAAAATAAAATAAATAAATTGTCCCATGTGGGGCTCACAGTCTTCATCCTCATTTTACAGATGAGGTGACAGGCCCAGAGAAGCTAAGTGACTGGCCCGAAGTCACACAGCTGACAAGTGGCGGCGCCGGAACTCGAACCCGTGACCTCCGACTCTTTCCACTGAGCCACGCTGCAATGCAACCGTTCCCGAGGCACTCGCGATTTCAGGGTCCGTGATCCGGTTATATCATGGGGTGCCCCTCCTGGGAACATTTTTGGAATTACTTGTCTTTGCCTTGGCTGAAAAAATACCATCGAAAGACAGCAGCGACTTCAAGTCTCTTAGGGCTACTTAAAAAAAAATAACAAAAAAACTAAGGCAGGTGAAACAAACTCATTCAAAATTCTTGTTTCAGAAGTGATTTCAAGGGGTGATTTTTACCCATTCCTGGCACTAGTCAATGGATGTTAAAAATTAATTACAATATTTTGTCAAAGGGGTCAAGCTAAAACTACATTTTTACATTGCCAACTTGTACTTCCCAAGCGCTTAGTAGAGTGCTCTGCACACAGTAAGTGCTCAATAAATATGACTGAATGAATGAACAGGGCCTATTTTTTTTGGCATCACTTCCCTCAACAGGCAAAGAGTTTAACCACACACAAACACACACTCTCTCTCTCTCTCTCTCTTATATATTATATATATATATATATATATATATATATATGTATACACACACACACAGACTAAAGCATTTCTATCACTAACCCTTATACTATGATTTTCTTCCTCCTGGTGAGTCACAGGAGCTTTACAGCCAGCACTTGGAAGTTACTTAAATATAATAAAGTATAATTCACATAACGACCAACTTGTCATGCCATGTTTACATCCTATAATAAGGCTCCATGAATTATAAGTCAGTGATTAAAATTTTAGAGCATCTACATTGCAAAAGATCCCGATTTAGAAAACAAATTCCGACTATAAAGTCAGTTTCTCTGTAAAACTCTCACCCAACCAGATTCTCTATCCGTCTCTATCTGTTGCCAACTTGTACTTCCCAAGCGCTTAGTACAGTGCTCTGCACACAGTAAGCGCTCAATAAATATGATTGATTGATTCTGACCTTAGTTTTCTCATCTGTACATAGCTCCTTTTCTTCCGACCCAAACCCCGCACTCCCCGACTTTCCTGTCACTGTAGACAATACCACTCTCCTCCGCGTCTCACGAGCCCGTAATTCTGGCGTTGTCACCGACTCATCTCTCTCATTCGGCCCACGTGGCTCAGTGGAAAGAGCCCGGGCTTGGGAGTCAGAGGTCATGGGTTCAAATCCCGGCTCCGCCGCCTGTCACTTTGGGCAAGTCACTTCGCTTCTCTGGGCCTCAGTTACCTCATCTGTCAAATGGGGATGAAGACTGTGAACCCCCTGTGGGACAACCTGATAGCCTTGTAACCTCCCCAGCGCTTAGACTAGAGCTTTGCACATAGTAAGCGCTTAATAAATGCCATCATTATTATTATTATTATTATTATTAATGGCCCTCATCTGTAAAATGGGGATTAAGACTGTGAGTCCCACAGGGGACAACCCGATCACCTTGTATCCTCCCCAGCGTTTAGAACAGTGCTTGGCACATAGTAATCGCTCAACAAATACCAAAATTATTATTATTAACTCTCACGATGCCTTATCAGTTCTATCTTCACATCATCCCCATCCCAACTGCCACCACATGAATCCACGCACTTCTCCTTCTCCCACGCTGACGACTTCATCCGCCTCCTCAGTGACCTCCCTGCCTCCTTGTCTCTCCCCAGTCCGGTCCATACTTCATTCTGCTGCACGGATCACTTTTCTAAAGAAACCGTTCAGTCCACATTTGCCAACATTGAAGACCCTCCGACGGTTGCCCATCTGGCTCCGTAGCCGACAGAAGCTCCTTCCCGTTGAATTTAAAGCACTCAGTCACCTGGCCCCCTCCTACCTCGCCTCCCTCATTTTTTCATTCATTCACTCAATCGTATTTATTGAGCGCTTACTGTGTGTGCGGAGCACTGGACTAACCTCATCTCCTCCGACGGCCCAGCCAGCTCACTCGCTGTGCCCAGATCTTGCCACCGACCCCTTTCCCGCATCCTCCGCCTGGCCTGGAACTCCCTCCCTTCCCACCTAAATGCCGGAATACCCCTTTCCCGCATCCTCCGCCTGGCCTGAAACTCCCTCCCTTCCCACCTAAATGCCGGAATACCCCTCTCCCCACTTTCAGAGCCTTATCGAGATCAAAGCTCCGCCACTTGTCTGCTGTGTGACTTTGGGCCAGTCACTTCACTTCTCTGAGCCTCAGTTCCCTCATCTGTAAAATGTATTAACACTGTGAGCCCCCCGTGGGACAACCTGATCACCTTGTAACCTCCCCAGCGCTTAGAACAGTGCTTTGCACATAGTAAGCGCTTAATAAATGCCATTATTATTATTATTATTATTATAAGAGTCCTTCCCCAACCAAGCCCTCTTTTCCTCATCTCCCTCTGCCTTTTGAGTCTTCTAGGCACTTGAATCTGTGACCTTTGGGGATCGCCCCACCTTCAACCCTACAGTGCTTACGTACAGATCTACAAATTGTACATTATAAATTATATTACAAATTCTTTACATTAACATGTATATATGTTTGTACATATTACTCTATTTATTTTACTTGTACATATCTATTCCCTATATGTTGCCAACTTGTCCTTCCCAAGCGCTTAGTACAGTGCCCTGCACACAGTAAGCGCTCAATAAATACGATTGATGATGATGATTGATTTTATTTTGTTAGGATGTTTGGTTTTGTTTTCTGTCTCCCCCTTTTAGACTGTGAGCCCACTGTTGGCTAGGGACTGTCTCTATATGTTGCCAACTTGTTCTTCCCAAGCGCTTAGTCCAGTGCTCTGCACACAGTAAGCGCTCAATAAATACGATTGATTGATTGATTAACGTCTGTCTGCCTCCCCCCTACGCTGTTAAGCTTGTTGTGGGGAAAGAACACGACTACCAACTCTGTTGTACTCTTCCAAGCACTAAGAACAATCAATCGTATTTATTGAGCGCTTACTGTGCGCAGAGCACTGTACTAAGCGCTTGGGAAGTACAAGTTGGCAAAATATAGAGACAGTCCCTACCCAACAGTGGGCTCTCTGCACATAGAAAGCACTCAAAAAATGCCATTGGTGATGCTGATTCATTCAATCAATCAATCAATCGTATTTATTGAGCGCTTCCTGTGTGCAGAGCACTGTACTAAGCACTTGGGAAGTACAAGTTGGCAACATATAGAGACAGTCCCTACCCAACAGTGGGCTCACAGTCATTCATTCAATCGTATTTATTGAGCGCTTGCTGTGTGCTCTGTACTAAGTTGGCAACATAGAGACAGTCATTCATTCATTCAATCGTATTTACTGAGCGCTTACTGTGTGCAGAGCACTGTACTAAGCGCTTGGGAAGTCCAAGATGGCAACATATAGAGACGGTCCCTACCCAACAACGGGCTCGCAGTCTAGAAGGGGGAGACAGACAACAAAACATGTGGACAGGTGTCATCAGAATAAATAGAAGTAAAGCTAGTTGCACAGCATTAACAAAATAAATAGTAAATATGTACAAGAATAGTAAATATATACGATCATCTATAAAATAGAGACGGAATGCCTGTTCTCCCTTCCCCTTAGACAAGGGGACTGTGCCCAAACTGATTACTCTGTATCTACTCCAGGGTGTGGCACAAAGTAAGCACTTAAAAACTACTATTGTTATTATTATAATAATAAGTAGAGATGTCCTGAAGGCAAGGAGAATTGCGAGACTACGGAGAGGGGGAAAGGTCACCACTGGAAAGGCAGATTTGGGAATAATCCATGTAGAGCTACAGATTCATTCATTCAATCGTATTTATTGAGCGCTTACTGTGTGCAGAGCACTGTACTAAGCGCTTGGGAAGGACAAGTTGGCAACATCTAGAGACGGTCCCTACCCAACAGTGGGCTCACAGTCTGGAAGTTGAAGCCAAAGATAAGAAGCGGAGAGAATCATTATTTTTTCATATTTTAAATGATCCAAATAACTGTGGAACCGCTTCCGTACTTATTATGTACCAAACACTGTGCTATGGGCTGGCCTGTCAGCTCGTTGTGGGCAGGGAATCAATCAATCGTATTTATTGAGCGCTTACTGTGTGCAGAGCACTGTACTAAGCGCTTGGGAAGTACAAGTTGGCAACATATAAAGACAGTCCCTACCCAACAGTGGGCTCACAGTCTAAAAGGAATATGTCTGCTTATTGTTATACTGTACTTTCCCAGTGCTCTACACACACATTCTCTGGGCCTCAGTTCCCTCATCTGTAAAATGGGGATGAAGACTGCGAGCCCCACGTGGGACAACCTGATCGCCTTGTAACCTCCCCAGCGCTCAGAACAGTGCTTTGCACATAGTAAGCGCTTAATAAATGCCATCATTATTATTATTATGATGTCCAACCTGCTTACCTTGTATGTCCCCCAGCGTTCAGTACAATAGCATTTGGCCCCTTGTAAGCACTTCACAGATATTATTACCGTTATTATTAAGTACGGGTCTGGTGGAATGATCATTTTGGTCCAATTTTGATGGTATTTGGGGGGTGTTCAATACGTGCAGAGCGCTGTATTTCTATTTAAGTTCTTGAGAGTGTACAACAGAGTTGGCGGTCATTTTCCCAATATGTTGCCAACTTGTACTTCCCAAGCGTTTAGTACAGTGCTCTGCACACAATAAGCGCTCAATAAATACGGTTGATTGATTGATTCACTGGGCCTCAGTTCCCTCATCTGTAAAATGGGGATGAAGACTGTGAGCCCCACGTGGGACAACCTGATCGCCTTGTAACCTCCCCAGCGCACAGAACGGTGCTTTGCACACAGTAAGCGCTTAATAAATGCCATTATTATTATTATTATTATGTCCAACCTGCTTACCTTGTATGTCCCCCAGCGTTCAGTACAATAGCTTTTGGCCCCTTGTAAGCACTTCACAGATATTATTACCGTTATTATTAAGTACGGGTCTGGTGGAATGATCATTTTGGTCCAATTTTGATGGTATCTGGGGGGTGATGAATACGTGCAGAGCGCTGTATTTCTATTTAAGTTCTTGAGAGAGTACAACAGAGTTGGCGGACATTTTCCCAATATGTTGCCAACTTGTACTTCCCAAGTGCTTAGTACAGTGCTCTGCACACAGTAAGCGCTCAATAAATATGATTGATTGATTGATTGATCTTTTCCCCCTGCCCAGAAGGAGCTTACAGGTGTAACAGATGAGCCTTTCAACCTCCTGTAAATTGGAAACCTCCCAACCCAGGCCCGGAGGGCAGAGAGAGGGAGTGGGGTCATCGGAGTGCCATCACCAGGATGGGCACGGGGTGCCAATTGATGGTATTTATTGGGTGCTTTTAAAGAGGCTATTTGTTAAAAGCTTCCTCTGTATTCATAATAATAATATATTTAATAATTGTGGCATTTGTTAAGCATTTACTGTGTGCCAGGCACTGTACTAAGCGCTGGGGTGGATACAAGCAGATCACAGTGGACCCAGTCCCTGTCATTCATTCAATCGTATTTACTGAGCGCTTACTGTGTGCAGAGCACGCAGAGTCCTACTACTTGGGGCTCATAGTCTCAATCCCCATTTTACAGATGAGGTCACTGAGGCCCAGGGAAGGGAAGTGCCTTGCCCAAGGTCACACGGCGGACACGGGCGGGGTCTAGATTAGAACCCATGACCTTCTGACTCGCAGGCCCGATACAGGAGGCACCATACTAAACGCTGGGGTGGATACAAGCTACGTGGGGCTCACAGTCTTAATCTTCATTTTACGGACAAGGGAACTGAGACACGGAGAAGTGAATAATAATAATAATAATAATAATGGCATTTGTTAAGCGCTTACTATGTGCCAAGCACTGTTCTAAGCACTGGGGGGATGCAGGTTGTCCCACCTGGGGCTCACAGTCTTCATCCCCATTTTACAGACGAGGTCACTGAGGCCCAGAGAAGTGAAGTGACTTGCCCGAAGTCACACAGCTGGCAAGTGGCGGAGCCGGGATTTGAACCCATGACCTCTGACTCCAAAGCCCGCGCTCTTTCCACTGAGCCACGCTGCTTCTCTCGCCCACGGTCACACAGGAGACCCGGTGGCGGAGCTGAGATAGGAACCCCGGTCCTTCTGACCCACAGGCCCGTGCTCTATCCACTAGGTCACCCCGTTTACTACGTGCAGAGCACTGTACTGAGCGCTTAGAACAGTGCTCTGCACATAGTAAGCCCTTAATAAATGCTATCATTATTATTATCATCATGTATTATCATATAATATTATCATTAGAGAAGCAGCGTGGCTCGGTGGAAAGAGCACGGACTTTGGAGTCAGAGGTCGTGGGTTCAAATCCCGGCTCCGCCACTTGTCAGCTGGGTGACTTGGGGCAAGTCACGTCACTTCTCTGGGCCTCAGTGACCTCATCTGGAAAATGGGGATTAAGATTGTGAGCCCCCCGTGGGACAACCTGCTTGTAACCTCTCCAGCGCTTAGAACAGTGCTTGGCACATAGTAAGCGCTTAATAAATGTCATTATTATTATTATTATTATTATTATTACTACTAAGTGGTTGGGACAGTCCAGTCCAACAGAGTTGGTCAACGCTTCTCCTGCCCACAACAAGCTCACATGCTTATTCCTCAGCACATTTCATTTTGTCGCCTGCCACGCCTTGACGGTCAGTGGGTTAACTGTATTTATTAAGCGCTCCCTGAGTGCAGAACACTAAACTAAGCGCTTGGGAGAGGGCACCACAACAATCAACAGACACAGTCCCTAGCCGAGAAGCAGTGGTTAGAGCCCAGGCTTGGGAGTCAGAAGGTCACGGGTTCTAATCCGTGTGCTTATCTGCTGTGTGACCTTGGGCGACTCACTTCACTTCTCTGGGCCTCATTTCCCTCCTCTGTAAAATGGGGATTGAGACCGTGTGAGCCCCACGTGAGACTCCCCCTTCTAGACTGTGAGCCCACTGTTGGGTAGGGACCGTCTCTAGATGTTGCCAGCTTGGACTTCCCAAGCGCTTAGTACAGTGCTCTGCACACAGTAAGCGCTCAATAAATACAATTGATTGAATGAATGAATGAATAAATGAATGAGACAGGGACTGTGTCCAACCCATGGGCTTGTGTCCACCCCAGCGCTTAGAACAGTGCCTGACACACAGTAAGTGCTTAACGAATACTACAATAATAATAATAATAATAATACACATTACAGCCTACAGTCTTGCTTTTACACAGTCAGAACTTAATAATAATAAAAGTTACAGCCTACAGGGCTGCTGGTACACAGTAAGAGCTTAATAATAATAATAATAATTAATAATAATAGATGTTACAACTTACAGTGCTGCTGGTACACAGTAAGAGCCTAATAATAATGATGATTAATAATAATAATAAAGGTTACGGCCTACACAGTAAGAGCTTAATAATAATAATGATGATTAATAATAATAATAGAGGTTACAGCCTACAGTGCTGCTGGCACACAGTAAGAGCTTAATAATAATGATGATTAATAATAATAATAGAGGTTACACCTACAGTGCTGCTGGTACACAGTAAGAGCTTAATAATAATAATACTAATAATGAATGATAATAATAATAATAGAGGTTACAGCCTACAGTGCTGCTGGTGCACAGTAAGAGCTTAATAATAATGATGATTAATAATAATAATAGAGGTTACAGCCTACAGTGCTGCTGGTACACAGTAAGAGCTCAATAATATTAATAATAGTAATAATAATAGAGATGACAGCTTACAGTGCTGCTGGTACACAGTAAGAGCTTAATAATAATAATACTAATAATGAATGATAATAATAATAATAATAGAGGTTACAGCCTACAGTGCTGCTGCTACACAGTAAGAGCTTAATAATAATAATAATGATAGTAGAGGCTACAGCCTACAGTGCTGCCGGTACACAGTAAGATCATAATAATAATAATAGAGCTTACAGCCTACAGTGCTGGTGCTACACAGTAATAGCTTCCCAATAATAATAATAATAAAGGTTACAGCCTACAATGCTGCTGCTACACAGTAATAGCTTAATAATAACAATAATAAAGGTTACAGCCTACAGAGCTGTTGGTACACAGTAAGAGCTTAATAATAATATTAATAATAGTAATAATAATAAAAATGACAGCTTACAGTACAGCTGGTACACAGTAAGAGCTTAATAATAATAATGCTAATAATGAATGATAATAATATTAATAAAGGTTACAGCCTACAGTGCTGCTGGTACACAGTAAGAGCTTAATAATAATGATGATTAATAATGATAATAGAGGTTATGGCCTACAGTGCTGCTGGCACACAGTAAGAGCTTAATAATAATGATGATTAATAATAATAATAGAGGTTACAGCCTACAGTGCTGCTGGTACACAGTAAGAGCTTAATAATAATATTAATAATAGTAATAATAATAGAGATGACAGCTTACAGTGCTGCTGGTACACAGTAAGAGCTTAATAATAATAATACTAATAATGAATGATAATAATAATAATAATGATAGAGGTTACAGCCTACAGTGCTGCTGGTATACAGTAAGAGCTTAATAATAATAATGAATAATAATGATAATAGAGGCTACAGCCTACAGTGCTGCCGGTACACAGTAAGATCATAATAATAATAATAGAGGTTACAGCCTACAGTGCTGCTGCTACACAGTAATAGCTTCCCAATAATAATAATAAAGGTTACAGCCTACAATGCTGCTGCTACACAGTAATAGCTTAACAATAATAATAATAATAAAGGTTACAGCCTACAGTGCTGCTGCTACACAGTAAGAGCTTATCAATACTAATAATAAGGAGGAGGAGAAGAAGAAAGCTTACAGCCTTCAGTGCTGCTGGTACACAGTAAGAGCTTAATAAATAATAATAACAATAATAAGAATCAGAATATCAGAAGTTACAGCCTACAGGGCTGCTGGTATCTGGTAAGAGCTTAATAAATAATAATAACAATAAGAAGAAGAATAACAGAAGTTACAGCCTACAGGGCCGCTGGTGTACGGTGAGAGAAAAGAAGAAGAAGAAGAAGAAAGAAGAAGGAAGGAGAAAAAGAAGAAGAGGAAGAAGAAGAAGAAGAACAAGAACAGAAGATACAGCGTACAGGGCCACTGGTATATGGTAAGAGCTTAATAAATAAGAATAAGAATAACAGAAGTTACACCCTACAGAGCCACTGGTGTACGGTAAGAGCTTAATAAATAAAAAGAATAACAGAAGTTACAGCCTACAGTGCTGCTGGTATACGGTAAGAGCTTAGTAAATAAGAAGAATAACAGAAGTTACAGCCTACAGGGCCGCTGGTATATGGTAAGAGCTTAATAAATAATAAGAAGAATAAGAATAACAAAAGTTACAGCCTACAGTGCTGCTGGTATATGGTAACAGCTTAATAAATAATAATAACAATAATAAGAATAAGAATAACAGAAGTTACAGCCTACAGGGCCGCTGGTATATGATAAGAGCTTAATAAATAATAATAATAATAAAAAGAATAACAGAAGTTGCAGCCTACAGTGCTGCTGGTATACAGTAAGAGCTTAATAAATAAGAAGAGGAATAACAGAAGTTGCAGCCTACAGGGCCGCTGGTATACGGTAAGAATAAATAATAAGAAGAAGAAGAAGAAGAATAACAGAAGTTACAGCCTACAGTGCTGCTGGTATAAGGTAAGAGCTTACTAAATAAGAAGAAGAATAACAGAAGTTGCAGCCTACAGGGCCACTGGTATACGGTAAGAACTTAATAAATAATAATAAGAAGAATAACAGAAGTTACAGCCTACAGTGCTGCTGGTATATGGTAAGAGCTTAATAAATAAGAATAAGAATAACAGAAGTTGCAGCCTACAGGGCCGCTGGTATACGGTAAGAGCTTAATAAACAATAAGAAGAAGAATAACAGAAGTTACAGCTTACAGTGCTGTTGCTATACGGTAAGAGCTTAATTAATAAGAATAACAGAAGTTGCAGCTTACAGGGCCACTGGTATACGGTAAGAACTTAATAAATAATAAGAAGAAGAATAACAGAAGTTACAGCCTACAGTGCTGCTGGTATACGGTAAGAGCTTAATAAATAAGAATAAGAATAACAGAAGTTACAGCCTACAGGGCCACTGGTATATGGTAAGAACTTAATAAATAATAATAAGAAGAAGAATAACAGAAGCTGCAGCTTACAGGGCCACTGGTATACGGTAAGAGCTTAATAAACAATAATAAGAATAACAGAAGTTACAGCCTACAGTGTTGCTGGTATATGGTAAGAGCTTAATAAGAAGAATAACAGAAGTTACAGCCTATAGGGCCGCTGGTATATGGTAAGAACTTAATAAATAATAAGAAGAATAACAGAAGTTACCATATACCAGCAGCACTGTAGGCTGTAAGTGCTGAACAAATAATAAGAATAACAGAAGTTACAGCCTACAGTGCTGCTGGTATACAGTAAGAACTTAATAATAATAATAATAATAACAGAAGTTACAGCCTACAGGGCCACTGGTATACGGTAAGTACTTAATAAATAATAATAATAAGAAGAAGAATAACAGAAGTTACAGCCTACAGTGCCGCTGGTATATGGTAAGAGCTTAATAAATAAGAATAAGAATAACAGAAGTTGCAGCCTACAGTGCTGCTGCTATACGGTAAGAGCTTAATAAACAATAATAAGAATAACAGAAGTTACAGCCTACAGTGTTGCTGGTATACGGTAAGAGCTTAATAAGTAAGAATAACAGAAGTTACAGCCTATAGGGCCGCTGGTATACGGTAAGAACTAAATAAATAATAATAAGAAGAATAACAGAAGTTACCATATACCAGCAGCACTGTAGGCTGTAAGTGCTTAACAAATAATAAGAATAACAGAAGTTACAGCCTACAGTGCTGCTGGTATACAGTAAGAACTTAATAATAATAATAATAATAACAGAAGTTACAGCCTACAGGGCCACTGGTATACGGTAAGTACTTAATAAATAATAATAAGAAGAAGAACAACAGAAGTTACAGCCTACAGTGCCGCTGGTATATGGTAAGAGCTTAATAAATAAGAATAAGAATAACAGAAGTTGCAGCCTACAGTGCCGCTGGTATACGGTAACAGCTTAATAAACAATAATAACAGAAGTTACAGCCTACAGTGCTGCTGGTATACGGTAAGAGCTTAATAAATAAGAAGAATAACAGACGTTACAGCCTATAGGGCCGCTGGTATACGGTAAGAACTTAATAAATAACAATAAGAAGAAGAATAACAGAAGTTACCATATACCAGCAGCACTGTAGGCTGTAAGTGCTTAACAAATAATAAGAACAACAGAAGTTACAGCCTACAGTGCTGCTGGTATACGGTAAGAACTTAATAAATAATAATAAGAAGAAGAATAACAGAAGTTACAGCCTACAGTGCTGCTGATATACGGTAAGAGCTTAACAAATAAGAAGAATAACAGAAGTTACAGCCTACAGGGCTGCTGGTACTCGGTAAGGGCTTAATAAATAATAATTAAGAAGAGGAATAGCAGAAGTTACAGCGTGCAGGGCCGCTGGTACCCAATAAGATCTTACTAGTCCTAATAATGATAATGACTTTGATGATGATTTTATCGTAGAGTGTGCGGGCTTACCCGCAGGCGAGGATGGCGAGCGCAGGTTGCCAGCGGTGCCGGGCCGCCGCCCTCCAGGACCAGCGGCATCGCCCCGCTGAGTGACAGCCCGGCGGGCGGATGACGGACGGCCGCCCCGACCAATCCGGGCCCGCGCCGCGTCGCCCCGACCAATCCGGGCCCGCGCTCCGCCCGTAGCCCCGCCCCCGAGCGCAAAGGCCGCCGGGAGATGTAGTCCACTCCCTCAGGCCCTCTCCCTCAGCAGGCCGCCATTACTAATTCATCTTCCTCGTGGTCCCGGCCCCTCCACGTGCCCTCGCCGCCATCCCCTGGCCCCCCATCACCACCACCACCACGTGCCCTCCTTGCCCAGCCCTCATTTCTAATGCCCAGTTCTAATCCCGGCTCCAACTTTTACCAGCTGGGGCCACTTTGGGCAAGTCACTTCCCTGGGCCTCCATTCCCTCCTCTGTCAAATGGGGGAGGAAGGCTGGGAGCCCCACGTGGGACAACCTCATAATAATGATAGCATTTATTAAGCGCTTACTATGTGCACAGCACTGTTCTGAGCGCTGGGGAGGATACGGGGCGATCAAGTTGTCCCACGGCGGGGGGCTCACAGTCTCCATCCCCATTTTACAGATGAGGGAACTGAGGCCCGGAGAAGTGGAAGCAGCGTGGCTCGGTGGAAAGAGCCCGGGCTTTGGAGTCAGTGGTCATGAGTTCAAATCCCAGCTCCACCAATTGTCAGCTGTGTGACTGGGGGCAAGTCACTTCACTTCTCTGTGCCTCGGTTCCCTCATCTGTAAAATGGGGACTAAGGCTGTGAGCCCCCCGTGGGACAACCTGATCGCCGTGTATCCCCCCCAGCGCTTAGAACAGTGCTTTGCACATAGTAAGCGCTTAATAAAAGCCATCATTATTATTATTATAAGTGACTAGCCTAAAGTCACACAGCTGACAATTGGCAGAGCTGGAATTTGAACCCATGACCTCTGACTCCAAAGCCCAGGCTCTGCTTCTCTGCTGCTTCATCACCTTGTACTGCCACCCCCAGCGCTTAGAACAGTGCTTGGCACATAGTAAGCACTTAACAAATGCCATCATTACAGTAATTATTATTCCCCCCCAGCCCCCTCACAAGAACCTTCTTCCCTCACGGCCTCAGGAAACCCCCCACCCATCCAGGCCCAAGGGAAGCTGGCCCCCATCACATCATCGCTTAGAACAGTGCTTGGCACATAGTAAGCGCTTAATAAATGTCATCATCATCATCATAATGATGGCATTTGTTAAACGCTTACTATGTGCCAAGCAATATTTTAAGCGCTGGGGGACATACAAGGTGATCAGGTTGTCCCACAGGGGGCTCACAGGCTTCCTACCCATTTTACAGATGAGAACACTGAGGAAGAGAAGTTTTTTAATGGCATTTATTAAGCACTTACTGTGTGCAAAGCACTGTTCTACGCGCTGGGAAGGTTACAAGGTGATCCAGTTGTCCCACGTGGGGCTCACAGTCTTCATCCCCATTTTACAGATGAGGTAACTGAGGCCCAGAGAAGTGAAGTGGCTTGCCCAAAGTCACACAGCTGACTATTTGGCGGAGCCAGGATTTGAACCCATGACCTCTGACTGACTTCTAGATTGTGAGCCCACTCATCTAGACTGTGAGCCCACTGTTGGGTAGGGATTGTCACTATATGTTGCCAACTTGTACCTCCCAAGCGCTTAGTACAGTGCTCTGCACACACTAAGCGCTCAATAAATACGATTGATTGATTGATTGACTCCAAAGCCCGGGCTCTTTCCACTGAACCATGGTGCTTGCTTGGTCAAGTTAAAATACCCAAAGTCATACAGCTGACAAGTGTGGAAGGAAAGCAGCATGGCGTAGTGGGTAGAGCACAGATCCTGGGAGTGAGAAGGTCATGGGTTCTAATCCCAACACCGCCACTTGTCTGCTGTCACCTTGGGCAAGTCACTTCACTTCTCTGGGCCTCAGTTAACCTCATCTGTAAAATGGGGATTAAGACCATGAGCCCCACATGGGACAACCGGACTACCTTGTATCTCCCCCAGCGCTTAGAACAGTGCCTGGCACATAGTAAGCGCTTACCAAATACCGTCATTATTATTAAGTGGCAGGGTCGTGATTAAAACCCATGACTTCTGACTCCCAAGCCCGTGATCTTGCCACTGAGCCACGCTGCTTCTAGGCGCTTACTATGTGCCAGGCACCGTACTAAGGGCTGGGGTAGATCCAACACAGTCCCTGTCCCGAATGGGGCTCACAGTCAATCCCCATTTTAACAGATGAGGTAACTGAGGCCCAGAAAAGTGAAATGACTTATCCAAGCTCACGCAGCATTCAAGAGGTGGGGCCGGGATTAGAACCAACACCTCCACTTGTCTGCTGTGTGACTTTGGGCAAGCCACTTAACTTCTCTGGGCCTCAGTTACCTCATCTGTAAAATGGGGCCCAAGACTGTGAGCCCCACGTGGGACAACCTGATCTACCCCAGCGCTTAGAACAGAGTTTGGCACATAGTAAGCGCTAAACAAATACCATCATCATTATTACTATTATAACCCAGGTCCTTCTGATTCATAGGCCTGTGCTCTATCCACTGGGCCATGCTGTGAGTCTGAATCAATCAATCCTATTTATTGAGCACATAATAGGAATAACAACAATAATAACAACAATAATAATTGCGGTATTCAACACCACCCAAGCCTCCACACCTCTTGCTCCCGAGCCTTTGCATTCCCTTTCCAGGCTCCTGGGCACCTTTCCCAAGCCTTGGAACAACAGGAGGGAGGCTGGGTGTCGAC
Organism: Tachyglossus aculeatus; assembly: GCF_015852505.1. Taxonomy (NCBI): domain Eukaryota; kingdom Metazoa; phylum Chordata; class Mammalia; order Monotremata; family Tachyglossidae; genus Tachyglossus; species Tachyglossus aculeatus. The sequence goes on from NC_052086.1 coordinate 71,512,020, forward strand.
ACGGGGCAGAAAAAAGGTTGAGGCCAGAGAGAGGGAGCGGGGAGAGAAAAGGAAGAGGAAAGGTGAAGGAAAGAGAAAGGTGAAAAGGAATAAAGGAAGAGGGGAAAACAGGAAAGGGACTGAGAAGTAAACGGAAGGGGGAGGGAGGAGGAAAGGTAGGGACCGGGCAGAGGCTGGAGAAATGACCACCTGTTCTCAGGATTCCTTCTCCACCGATTCTGCTTTTTTGAAACCATATTATTCCTTTATGTCCACCCCTTCCCCTCCCGCCAACAACTGATCTCCCCCGTGGGTCAGAGGCAGTGACTCAATTTCTTTCTCCAGCATTTAGCCCAAATGCATTGTTCAAAGCACCAAGTCGGCAGCAGCCTACTGGAGATCTCCATCTATAGGTTGGAACCCACAGTTTTGCACACTCTGTTTTTCTATGACACGTATTTTTGCTGCGTATTTGGACAGAACACTGTTAAGGAAATTAGGGAACGTTCTTCCGACAACATGTGTAACTTGACAGAACACAATGATATATTCAGAGAAACGGCTGTATGAACAGGGGGACCCATCAAGGCACCTATAGTTTTCATTATCACGAACCCCCACGCTACAGAACTGAGTATACTTTCCTTTAGCCATTTTAGAACAACGTACGAAATTCCAAGAATATCCCCTAGCAGGTAAAATGTGGAACCCTGGCAGAGATTCTGAATAAACTGGATTCTTCCCCCCCGTGACAATTTTTTAAGTGTAAAAGGTCAAGCAGAAGAGTAGAAATTTTCCATTTCCCAATAAATAGTTACAAAGTTTTAAAATGCATTTTCCTCAAATTCAAGAATGATCCAGCAACCCCCATCCCAACCTCAAGATAATAGATCCTATTCTCTACCATACAAGTGTCGCTTCGGGAAAAGCCCTGCTTATGGTTAGAAAATCATGGGCAAATGAAAATATTTTGCCTTGAACCAACAGAAGAGAGGATAAGAAAACAAAAATCTCCACAGAACTTCTGCATTTTTAAAGGTGATGGTAAAACTAAAATAGAGGGAAAGTACAAGAAACGCTAAAATACTTACAAAACAAACAGCAAATCACCAATAAGCACCCAAATTACACTTCTGCGGGTTACTACGGGAATCTCACTAGTGCAACAAAACAGCACAGCCATAACACAATCGGGAAGTCCGTATTACGGTTAATGAAGAGTCTCTTCAATTTTAGGCACTGAAATTAACTACCAAAATGTTAAAGTTCAGAAACTCACACAGGGGTGGCCAAAAAAATTAACTTCTTCTACCACTGGCTGGATTTGCTTTGAACCTTACACTCTTGGGAGTGTATCTGTACATCTGCAATAGTTATGCTACAAAAGCTTTGAACACAGAAAGATTTACACATTAAACAAAAGCTATCTGCAAGAAATATAAAGGGCTATCATAATATAAACCATATTATAAAATATTGCACATTACACTTCCTCTTCTTTTCCCGTAACATCCAAAACAACTCATCTGTACAGAAACCAGAGAAGGTCGGATGAAGCCAGAACTCTTGAGATGCTGGATGCGGAACAGTGACGAAACTCAGAGCTGGGGTTTTTGCTTCTGGAAGTCTCTTCTCAGTGAAAACTGGGACTGGTTCATTGATTTAATTGCTAAATACGTCCTCAGAGGGGTCGATCCGGGATATATATGATCGGTGGGGATCCCACGCTGCTCGAGGGACTCCGAAAATTCGCGTCATAGGAACTGGGTGTGAGTCCGACCACGGTGTCGTTCTGAGGCACTTCACCCTTCAAGAAATCGTCGTCTTCATCTTCCACTGCTCCCTGGGCAGAGAGCAAGGATCAACAATGAGAACCCCAAATCACAAAAGTCTTAGCGACGGGGCATGAATAACATTTACTGTGGGGTTTTAGGTACTGAGACGGGTGAATTGGAAGGCTTTTTTTTTCCATATTTAGGAAAAAAAAAATAGTGGACCATAATTTCTATTTCCTCCTTTGATAAAATACGTGACAGAACCAAACCGAACACCAAAAAGCTTTGTTCACGGTTTCGAGGACAAGATGCCCTGCAAAAATGAGCTAGATTAAAAACCTAAAGATACCACCAAGGCTCATCATTGAGGTGATGGTTCTGTCTCCAACAATGGCCCCAAAGGGTGTTTGTAAGAGTGTGACAATTACCCACCTGAGAGAACTCATCCTACTTGCCTAATATACTCATAATATAATATCATAATATAATACTCATAATATATACTCACCTAATAAACCCATCAATGGTATTTATTGAGTACTTACTCTGTGCAGAGCATTACACTAAGCACTTGGAAAAGTTCAAAACACTACGTTTTCTGCCCGCAAGGAACTAATTTTTAACCGAGGAAGCCACAAGTCCAAAAAGGTAGGTTTTGGGGGGGCTTTTGGGGGGTGGAGGGGCCGGGGAGGGAGGGTGGGTGTTGTAATTGTTTTAAGTGCTTCCTTTGTACCATTCATTCATTCATTCAATCGTATTTATTGAGCACTTACTGTGTGCAGAGCACTGTACTAAGCGCTTGGGAAGTACGAGTTGGCAAGATATAGAGACGGTCCCTACTAAGTGCTGGGGTAGCTACAAACTTAGCAAGTTGAGCACAACCATGTCCCACACGGGGCTCACTGTCATTAATCCCCACTCTACAGATAAGGAAACTGAGGCCCCAGAGAAGTGAAGTGACTTAACCAAGGTCACACAACAGGCAAGTCCTTCTGCCTCCCAAGTCCGTGCTCTATCCACTAGGCCACATTGCCTGGACACTTTAGGACAACTGATGGTTTCAACTACACAGTATGAAGAGAGGGCTGCCGTTTTTGACACTTTGGTACATAATGGCTGTGGGCTAAAGCATTAACCAAATTGACGCAGGTTCTGAACTTTTTAATAAAGAAAAACATGGCGTGACGTATGTAAAACCACCTAATCAATATCCATATCCTAATACTACAGGTTCTAGATTTGGCTTGTTTTGCAATGCTAACAACTGGATTGTCGTGTTTTAAGTTTAGGAGACCAGGACGATACCTTTTCAATAGGTTTCTTAAATTCCTGAAGCTCTTCAGCGCTCAACTCTTCCCATATTTGGTAAAAAGGGTCAATTATTTTTTTTGATCTGTTTTAAAAAAAAAAAAGGCACATTCAAACATTTTACGATCGAATCCAATAATGTAAGCAGTATTATTCAAAATTCCTAAGTGCCACCTCTCCCCCAAGGGAACTTGAGAGCTTCCTAGCAGAGCTGGAAAATACTTCAGGGTACACTCTTCAAACCCCTGGCTACAATTTTCAAGGCCTGGCCCATTTGCTCCCTCCCAAAAAGCCCCATTCCCCTCTCTCCTCCGAACTCAAAATGAAATGTTGCCATCTATGCCAAAATTGTTCCTCACCTTACATGGGTTCACTAGTTCCCACAAATTCAGTACTTCTTAACAGACCAGCAAAATTGTTCTTGTTTCCTCATTTTTGCCTAAGCACACCAAGTCTATACATTGTGAGGTCACTTTTCTTGGGTTTCTACAGTAGCTTCCTTGGCAATGGGAAGGAGGCGGAGAGGAACCCGCGAAAGAGGCTGAGAAAGGAGCAGGAGCCGGCTAAAGCGGCAGGAGGAGAAGTAGGAGAGGAGAGTGTCGGTAAAGCCAGGCCACAAAACCGAAAAAAGGGGAGAGTGAACTCAGGAACCCTGAGGGCAGGGGGTACCTTTCAGGAAAAGGTCAGATTTTGAGAAAGAGATCACCTAAAGCTGTTCTGACAAGGGGGAGAAGCCCCATGCTCACAAATCTCAAAAGAGCAGAAATTTTCTATTATCCTGTAGTGGACGTTTTTCCTAGAATAGAGTTTATCTTTCGAAGCCTGTGCTAATACAGCCGTCATCCTACCGAGAGCCTTTGATAGAAGGTAGCGGTCTGGTGAATTTATGTGAACGGAGGTGGTTAAGACAGAGTAATTTTAGAAAAAAATCCAATTCGGCAGCTTCCAGCAGCCCCTATTTCAAAATTATCCTGAAACTCGACCACCCCAGTTCGCACAACCTCGACAGGGCACCACATTTTGTCAAAGGCTCTGGCTAATTTAAAATACACACATGCGCAACGTAACGTAAAAAGATCTGCCCATACCTCTTGAGAACACAGGGATCAAAGGGAAAGAAACTGTCGAGTGGATTTGTGCAGGTCTGTACCGAGTCTCCGCCAACGCTACTTCTAATGACCGGTAACATCTGACGGTTGTTCCTCTCGATGATAGTGTAGCAGAACACTAACTGGTATTTCCTTCCAAACATCAAGCAGACACATAAAGGACATTTCAGCAAATACAGTCATTCCACATGAACTATAGAACTCTTCGGTACGCATGAGACGACTGATGGAAATGGTTTATCGAACACCTTACGGCAGTTGGAACAGAAATTGTGTGTGAGAAAAAAGCTTTTCCGCAACCAGAAAAAAAAGATTTTAGACCAGGTAGCTAAGAATCTCTCAAATAAGGGAGAGTAAAGTGAGAGCATAATTTTTCACCATCCAAACAGCAAAGATAGTCAAATTGTGTCAAAGCAGAGGCTGTTTATTTCAGGTACATCATGAAAATGACTTTTGAAGTGACTGAAAATATCAACTGAGCATCTACGGTGTATACCAGCACTTGGAGTGTTTACCGCATAATTATATGTGGAAAGTAGAATGTGGAAAATTGTTTAAGGATAATTTAAGCAACCATCTCAGATTAATATTTTATTAGCAATGCAATTACACGCAAACTGCAATTACTTCACTTTACTTTCAAACAAGAGAGGTAGCATAGCCTTTTGGAAAGAACACGGGCCTCGGAGTCAGAGGACCCGGGTTCTAATTCCAGCTCGGCCACTTGGTCTGCGATGTGACCTAGGCCAAGAAAAGTAATTTCTCTGTGCCTCAGTTTCCTCATCGGTAAAATGGGGATTAAGTAATTGCCCTCCCTCCCTTTTAGACCAAGCCTCACGGGGGGTCAGAGACTGAGTCCGATTCTCATCTATTACATCTAAGGCAGTTTGGCACGTAGTTCAGAGCTTAATCAATATTATTATTATATTCCCAATTGTTTAGACTGGGTTAAATTTATCTCTGCCTGAAGGCAGGGGGTGGATTTTCTGATTTACAATGCCTTCAAGGCCACGATTCTCTTCAAAGCTACAAAATGCTAGAAACAGCCAAGACTAATCACCCAATAAAGAGAATATACACATTCAGTTTCCAATTTAAAAATATATATAATCGAACAGTTACCTGGTGATGGCAGCAAACAAGTTAACTACTGAAGGGAGGCATATCTTCAGAGGATTTAGCTGGCACATAACGAGACGCTCAAAATTTAAACTCTGCAGGTAAGCCAAACCTTTGTTTAAAATAAAGACCTTAATTAAAAATTGATTTCAAAAGACCAAATTCTAGGAGGAAATACTATACCTCTGATGCATTTCAAAAAGGTAAATACACATTTTGGCTCTTTCCAAACACAAATCTACACTAGACTGGAAAATATCTCTATCAAAGAGTACAGAAACTGCTCCAGCTGCTAAGTGATCACATGGAAATTAGGCTTGGTTTAATTAACGTGCCATTTGCCAACAGGGAAATGGGAAATTGCTGAGATTTTTTAATTTTCCTTAAATTAAGAAAAAATCAAAACCTAACATGGGAAAAATATGATATGGCATGACACAATACAATGAGCCTAAGCCCATTTTTACCACCAGATTCTTACAAGCTCTATAACCGTACTAAAGCAGTAAGGACATTGCCTACGTCAGGAGTTTCTGACCAATCCACAAGTTTTTCTGTCATTCCCCTGAATCACTTACATTGCATTATTTTGCACTGAAGAGCTCACCTCCTCCAGAAGGCCTTCCCAGACTGAGCCCCCTTTCCTTTCCTCCTCCCCATCCCCTCCCACCTCCTTCCCCTCCCCACAGCACCTGTATAGATGTTTCTACAGATTTATTACTCTATTTTACTTGTACATATTTACTATTCTATTTATTGGGTTAATGATGTGCACCTAGCTTTATTTTTATTTATCCTGATGACTTGACACCTCTCCACATGTTCTGTTTTGTTGTCTGTTTCCCCCTTGTAGACTGAGTCCGTTGTTGAGTAGGGATGGTCTCTATATGTTGCCAACTTGTACCTCCCAAGCGCTTAGTCCAGTGCTCTGCACACAGTAAGCGCTCAATAAATATGACTGAATGAACGAACGAATGAATTTACAATGCACAACACTAAATCAGGTGTTTGGGACCACAGAGTAGAATAAAAGATGCAGCCCCTGCCCTTGAGGGGCTTCCACACTAAAGGTTGAAAGAAAACCGATTCAGAAGAATTTGGAGTTAGCGGCTAGAGCTAGCCTTGCCAGAGCTTCGTACCCAGGGAACTAGGGAGAGAGAGAAGCTGGCAAGAGCCCGGCTCTCTGAGGACTAGATCTCTATTACTGCTATTAGCCTCTCGCTATTATCCCCTGCTTCACCTCCACTACCTTGCCCCATCACTTGATAGGGCCCTTATGCAAATGAGAAGATAAGTCATCCTGAAGATGGATGTTAGAGGCACCCAGAGAAGAAAAGAGATCATTTTCATGCTCCCCCTAAAAACAGTCCACTAAAAAGCTCTGTTCTGCAAGAACACACGGCAGCTTTTCATAGTGGAGAGAGCATCCTTTACAACTCTGAGTCACAGCAATGATTTAATTTAAATGTCTATACGTAATTGTTCTCCTCCGCCTCCCACGCTCTAAATGTGGGGGTCCCTCAAGACTCAGTTCTAGGTTCCCTTCCATTCTCGATCTCAACACACTCCATTGCAGAACTCATTCACCCCCACAGCTTCAACTACCACCTCTATGCAGACGATTCCCAAATCTACCTCTCCGGCTGGGACCTCCCTCCTCCTCTGCAGTCTCACATCTCCTCCGGCCTCCAGGACATCTTCCCTTGGATGTCCCGCCAACACCTCAAACTTGAAATGACCAAAACAGAACTCATCTTTCCACAACTTTCCCATCCATCACTGTACATCCCACCACCGCCCTCCCCGTCTCAGTAGCCCCGTGACCTTGACGGCACCCTCGATTCAAGTCTCATTCAACCCACATATTCGGTCTGTTATCAAATCCTGGCAGTTCTACCTTCACAGGGTCTCCAGAATTCACCCTTTCCTCTCCATCCAAACTCCCACCACGTCGATCCAATCACCTTCTCCCTGACCTTCTTGCCTCATCTCTCCCGACTCCAGTCTACGTCACCCGACTCCTTGCCCACCCACCTCGGGATCAAACAGAAACTCCTTACCACTGGCTCGAAAGCACTCGATCAACTCTGCTCCTTCTACCTTCACTGGTTTCCTATTGGAAACCTATTCCTTATTGGACACTTCCTATTCCTATTCCTTACCGGACACTTGAGCAACCTAGTCACTGGGCCTCTATCTTGTCACCACCCCTAAACACATCCTCACTTCTCGGCCAGAACTTCCTCCCCATTCGCACGACAGACCACCATTTCCCCCACCTTCAAAGCCTTCCTAAAAATAACATCTCCTTCAAGGGGGCTTCCCCTAAGCCCTTACTTCCTCTATTTACCCTCCCTCCTGTGCCACATATGCACTTGGCTCTGTACCCCTTTAAGTACCTTGCTATTCATCCCACTCCCAGCTCCACAGCACTTGGGGACATATTCTTATACCTACCGTTTCCCCTCTCTAATTTATTTTAATGTCTGTCTCCCCTTCTAGACTCTAAACTCCTTTAGGGATATCGACCCAATCTATTGAACTGTACTCTTCCAAACACTTAGTAGAGTACTCTGCACACAATGAGCACTCAATAAATACCACTGGTGGATAATTATAACAACGGTATTTGTTAAGTGCTTACTGTGTATCAAACACTGTTCTAAGCACTGAGGCAGATACAAGATTATCCGTCTGGACACCATCTCAGTACCCCAGGGAGCTCACAGTCTCCGTTTACAGCTTAAATTTACAAATATCATCACCAAGCTCACTTGCAGAGTTTTCTGCTGATTATTTAAACTTTTTGAAAATGATGGCCTTTCAAGAACACACACAATGCTGATGAAAATTTACGTGCCTGGGCTTTAAATCAATCAATCAATCATATTTATTGAGCGCTTACTGTGTGCAGAGCACTGTACTAAGTGCTTGGGAAGTACAAGTTGGCAACATATAGAGACAGTCCCTACCCAACAGTGGGCTCACTAGTGTGCACAGGACAGGACGGAAATTTGGGCCATAGCGAAAGACACTTGGATGCTTTTGTTTGGGTAACTATAGCGACCCAATCTAGCTAAGGGAGAAGGGTAAAATAAAGAGCACAAAAGCAAACGACCACCCTTCTTGCAGTCCGAGCATACCGACCTTTCCGTAAGTTTCCATCTAAAAGCTGCTTATGGCGAAAGACCAGAGTATAAAAAACAGCCTGGCACGCAGAGTAAAAGGGTCCGTGGAGAGCGACGTCACAGAACGCTCTTGTCCCTACATCCTGATCATCCAGGTAGTTATGCAGCCAGTTAACCAAAAGGTCTAGGCAGGCTTTAACAGTACTACGGGGGAAAAAGAAAGACAGTAATAAAAAGGATTCTTGTTAATCAGCAATTGCAGTGCTCGAAAGAATGAAAAAAAAACCAAACCACAGGAATGGCTGTCAACATCCCAAACGAACTGGTTCTGAGGACGATTCATGGGTATGGGGAGTTTAGAAAGAAAGAGAGATCACCCAGTTTCCTGCCCCAACCAAATGATAACAAGTACTCCAGGCTGTTGTCATAAGCGTTGGAGAAATATGGCTTTGTAAGAGACATGCTATTTTTTCTTTAACTACTACAGGGAAGCTTTGCTTTTTTTTGTACAGCAGCGGCTTCTTCCATTTAAGGGTCGGCAAAAGAAGTCCCTTATTTCAGCCCCCAGAAACGACTGGGGGCCTTTCAAGTCAATTGCTTCCTTCACCCCGGGTTCTTTCATTTGAGAGACAAACACACTTAACCCTAAAAGCGTCAGTGTGCAGCCAATGAGGCTGTTCTGAACTTGAGCCCAAAAGGGCTGATGATCCACCTAAGCCTAAAGGACTTCCCCGCTACTGACGACTCGAGAAACTTTCACACACCCCAAGGAGAGGCTGAAACTAAGGAAATCCTGATTCAAGTCCACTCGATGTTCTCAGTGTTCTCAGTTTTTCCAACTGTCTGCATAAAATAAGATTACTTACATAATAGGTATAAATCTGGCTCTTGCTAAGAGGCTGCCAATATAACTTCCAGCGGCTTGCCTGATGACCGCAGGATTGTTTGGATTCTGTAACTTCTTCCACAGATGTTCCAAGAATGCTTCTGCAAATCCCTGAAACGAGGAAAGAGGGGCTCGTGTTACACAACCCTAAAACACCATGCCTGCAGTTTGCCAGAAGGGGAGTACCCCCATCAAGGTTTCCCCAGTTTTCTCTTGAGAAGTAGTGTGAGATCAAGTTTATAAAGAAAAACTAATGGATTAAATTCCAGCCAGCATTCAGTTATCCATGCTAACGGAGGGAAAGAGCTGGCATGGATAAGTGAAATTCCCAAATACGTTCAAATCACATTTCAGCCAAATTTCATCCACTTTTCCTAACTTTTGCGAAAGATGCGCGTGAAACAACCCTGACAAAAAAGTATTAGCCTTTCTCTACTGATTAGAGAACTCTTCCTCCTTTCTTTGCCTTCCGGTAGGGTGCAGATAAAAAGTAAAATGATCAAAAAGTGAACAGAAGGACAAGCAAGGGACAAGGACATTATACCTTGGTAGAAAAAATAAAACTGGCAACAATTTTGGGTCCAAATGGAGATATAGCTTTACTACTCCTAGGAGGCCAATTTTAGAAGTCAGTGTGTCAATTGGGGATCAGGAAGAGAAGCAGCCTAGGGGAAAGAACACAAGCCTAGGAGTCAATCAATCAATTGTATTTATTGAGCATTTACTGTGCCCAGCTCTGTACTAAGCACTTGGGAGAGTACAATATAACAATTAACAGACCCATTCCCTGCCCGTAACGAGTTTACAGCCTAGAGGGGGAGACTGACATTAATATAAATAAATAAATTACAGACATGTACAAAGTGCTGAGGGGCTGGGAGGGGGGAGGAATAAAGGGGGCAAGTCAGGATAATGTAGAAGGGCGCGGAAAAGGAAATGAGGTCAAGGAAGGCCTCTTGGAGGAGATGTGTCTTGTCTGTCGGATATGAAGAGGGAGGGCATCCCAGGCCAGAGGCGGGACGTGCAGTAGTTGTAATGGTATTTAATAAGTGTGTAGAGCACGGCACTAAATGTTGAGAGGATACACAGACAGGTCGAGGGTGAGATAGACGAGACTGAGGTACGGTGAGAAGGTCTACATTAGAGGAGCGAAATCTGCAGGCTGGATTGTGGGCAGGAGACTGAGAGCTTTAAAGCCAATGGGGAGAAGTTTCTGTTTGATGTGGAGGTGGATGGGCAACCACCACAGGTTCCTGAGTGGGGAAACACGGACTGAACGTTTCTGTAGAAAAATAACCTGGGTATGGACTGGAGTGGCTAGAGAGAGGAGGCAGGGAGGTCAGCAAGGAGGCTGCTACAGTAATCAAGGTGGAATCGGATAACTGCTTGGATTAACGTGGCAGTAGTTCGGACGGAGAGGAAAGGATGGATTTTACTGATGTTGTGGAGGTTAAACTGACAGGATTTAGTGGCAGATTAAATATGTGGGTTGAATGAGACAGAGGAGTCAAGGATAATGCCAAAGTTATGGGCTTGGGAGACACGAAAGGACGGTGGTGCTGTCTACAGTGATGGGAAAGACAGGGCAAGGATAGGGTTTGGATGGGAAGATCAAGAGTTCTGTTTCTGACGTTAAGTTTGAGGTGACGGCAGAACATCCAAGTAGAGATTTCTTGAAGGCAGGGCAAGGGTTCTAATCCTAGCTGGGCCATTCGCCTGCAGTGTGACCTTTGACAAAATAACTTGACTTCTCTGCGCTTCTGTTTCCTCACCTGCGCAATAAGGACAAAGTTCCTATTCTCCCTCCCCCCTAGACTGTGAGCCCACATAGGATAGAGACTGGGTCAAACTGATTATCTTGTATCTTCCTCAGAACTTACTGCAATGCTTGGCAATTAATATGTCCATTATTTTTACTATTATTATTATTATTAATGTGGAAAGTGAAGGGGAAAAATTTCTAAATATTCCTGAGAGTCGCTCCAATTGAGGTACAGATAAAGCAGAACATGAGGAAAGCACCACGGCCTAGTTTTGCATTTCCACCTGCTATCGAGACACCTCTCCTTGGATGGCCCGACAACACCTCAAAGTTACCAGGTCTAAAAGTGAAGTCCTCATCTTCCCCACCCAACCCCACTCCTCCCCCAGACTTTCACATCACTGTGGACCACACTGTCATCCTCCTTGACTTCACAAGCCCCCAACCTCATTCAACCCGCATAATCAGTCTGTCGCCAAATCCTGTGAGCCCTACCTTCACAACACTTTGAGAATCTGCCCCCTCCTCTCCATCCCAACTGCTCCACGCTGGTCCAACCACTTAGCCTATCCCACCGCGGCTAGTCCATCAGTCTCCTCTCCGACCTCCCTGCCTCCTGTCTCTCCTCACTTCAGTATACTCTTCACTCTGCTGCCCACATCATTTTTCTAAAATATCACACAGTCCACATCTCACCACTCTTCAAAAACCTACAATGGTTGCCCATCCATCTCTGCATCAGACACTCCTTCACAAACGTTTTAAGAAGCTCGATCAGCTCTCGTCTTCCACTAAGCTGCACCAATCTCCTAATGACATCCAGCCCATCCACTTGACTGCTGTATCACCAAACTACTCACTCCACCTTGATCTCACCTCTCTCACCACCGACCTCTAGCTCACGTCTTCCCTTTCCTGAAACCCTCGCTCTATATCTGACAGACCACCCTCTCCCCACCTACTAAAATCACATCTCCTCCAAGAAGTCTTCATTCGTTCATTCATTCGCATTTATTGAGCACTTACTGCATGCAGCGTACTGTAGTAAGAGGTTGGAAGGTACAATTCAGCAACAAATAGAGACAATGAACTCCTTTTCCCTACCCTATTTGCCCTTCCTTCCGCATCACCTATGCACTTGGGTTTGTATCCCTTAGGCATTTTGATACACATCTCACTCCCAGCCCCACAGCTCTTCTGTATATATCCCTACCTTCTGGCCCATCCCCTCTCGGTAATTATTTCAGGACCTGTCTCTGCACCCTAGAATTTAAGCTCCTTGAGGACAGGGATCATGTAATAGTAGTAATAGCAGTAATAACGGTATTTATTAAGTGTGCGGAGCAATGTACTAAATGGTAAGCGAGGATATAATGACAGGCATTAGACACGGTCCCTGTCCTTTGGGATGCTTACAATCTAAGAGATGGTAAGCTTATCGTAGGCAGGGCTGGATTCTACAACACTAGTCTGCTCTCCCAAGTGATTACTACAGGGCTCTCCGCACAGTAAGCGGTCAAATATCTTTGACTGATTTTTTTATTCATCATTAAATCATAAAAGACATTTTAAAAATGATTTCTACTTACCAATTTAAAGCTACAGATGTAAAACATGAAATACTGAGTGTGACAGGAGGCGTGGGTTGGCAAAACAAGCTTGTCAAAGATGGCAATCAGATCCCGATACAAATCCTTTGTTTTGTTGATGTCGATCTCACCTGAAATACAAATAGATTTTCTCAGTCACAAAGGTATTTACATGATAGCCCCAAAATTTTTTTTTAAAAAAATAACTCTTCAATATGAAAATATCCTTTTCAGTTTGAACTTTTTGTGGTACTTGTTAATAATAATAATGGCATTTATTAAGCACTTACTATGTGCAAAGCATCACGAGGAGAAGCATCATCAGGAGAAGCAGCATGGCTCAGTGGAAAGAGCCCGGGCTTTGGAGTCAGAGGTCATGGGTTCAAATCCCGGCTCTGCCAATTGTCAGCTCTGTGACTCTGGGCAAGTCACAACTTCTCTGTGCCTCAGTTCCCTCATCTGTAAAATGGGGGATTAAGACTGAGCGCCACTGGGGGACAACCTGATCACCTTGTAACCCCCCCCCAGGGCTTAGAACAGTGCTTTGCACATAGTAAGCGCTTAATAAATGCCATTATTATTATTATTATTATGTGCCAACCACCCTGTTAAATCCTGGGGGAGCTAAAGATAATCTGGTTGGACATAGTCCCTGTCCCACATAGGGCTCATAGTCTAAATGGCAGAGAGGAGGACTTAATCCCCGTTTTATAGGTGAGAGAACTACAGCGGAGGTCACTAAGCAGAGCCGGGATTAGAAACCAGGTCCTCCAACTCCCAGACCCGTGCTCTGTCCACTAGGCCACGGTGTTTCTTCCAAGTACATGGGTTACCTGGAAGAGTATTAATTAATTAGAACAGACATGACTAATACCCTTAGCTTGCATATAACCTGAAATATTCATTTTTTCCAGGCCAAAAATAAAACCCACACATGCAACTCAACCTTGCCTGCAACCCGCATGCTCAGACAGTACTGTTCATTCTTACCACTCGGTAAACACAGAACTCAGTATATCTACGCATTCAACTTGGTTCTTGGCAAATCCATCAATACAGGAAGCATATTCAAGGTGTGAATACGTCGCATTCCGCTTCAAACGTACTTTACCCTCGGTGAAAGCTACCACAATTACCGTTTACGTAGCAGACGTCTTTTATGTACGAAAAGAGAACAGAGAGCAGAATGTCTAGGCGCTCCGCTACCGGATGGGCCATCTGATCGCTCCTGAAACCGGTACCCTTTTCGTCACCGTTAGTTTCCTCGTCTTCATCCTATTAAAAGGCAGGCAAGTTGAGATTCTTCATGATACCCCCGCAAAAACAGCAATTTTGCAGTAAAGCACAAAAAAGCATTAGGCCAAAACAGCCCCTTTACCTTTAACCATTCACCCTTCCCTTAGGGATACCCAACCTACGTGTACCCCAGAATGTGAAAATATTATTGACATTCATTGTTAACGATCCCCATTAATTGCTTCTGATCATGGCCACTTCCAAGGCTGTAGTAAATACATAATCAAACGTATTTCTTTGCAAAAAAATTTAGAGCCCGGATTCAACACAGCTATAAGGACCAGCCAACATGATTGAAACTATCCCTATACCATGATTTTTAGAGGCAGTACGGTGTCATGCAAATGTTGCCAGTTGCTTTACCGACAGGCAAATTAACCCATTTCTCACATATCTGCATATAATCTTGAGAAGGAAAACACAGTGAAATCGAAACACTTCTTTCAATATCTAAAATGTGTTTGTTGTAATAATAAAAAGAACCTGACCATTTCAAATAATCCTTCTCTGGCATCGGTCGCATAATCGGTCTGAGCGGCTGTTTCCTCAGCATCCTCAATATCTTGGCGTGATGCTCCCACCTGAATTATAATGCAGGGAAATGGAATAAAAGAAAGTTTAAAAAGCTACCCAACTGTGTAGGGAAGCTGGGCCATTAGCTGAATATACACAGTGTCAGATTTACCGGACCAGGTCTCAAGATAAGAGACGTAATTTCAAAATTCAGTTTGATGCACGTTCTAGCATTCATAGTGCATAATATACATTGCAAATCTACAGATTCATCAGTACCATCAGTTTGCACTTAAGCCTCCGATACAATTCAGATTATATATTGAGTAATATGTTACAAGATAGAGTGCAAAAGAGCTATATTTTTTGGCTTTAAAGACAACAGGGTAACAGTTATTGGGGTGCCAATTAAATATGAAAAGTAGTTCTCCAAATTAATTTCCTACCACGTGAATACCCTATCTTCACATACTATAAACATATCTATTAGCAAGTACTCAAAAGAGGTTTTAATAATAATAGTAATAATACTAATGGTATTTGTTAAGCGCTATGTACCAGGCACCGCACTAAGCGCTGGGGGTGGGATGCCGGCAACACGGATTGGCCCCGTGTGGGGCTCATAGTCTCAATCCCCATTTTACAGATGAGGTAAGTGAGGCACAAAAAGGTGACTTGCTCCAGATCACACAGCAGAAAAGTGTTGGGGGCGGAATTAGAACCCATGACCCATGACTTCTAGCCACTACGCCATGCTGCTCCTCCTTAATTTACAAGGGATTAAGTATTCTGTGCCTGAGAGACTTCTACGGGCCCAACTGGAAGTACGTCCTTATGAGATCTGAAGCCACAGTGTAATCTGCATATCACCTTAATCCTATCTGTTCTGTCTACATGTTTCCTTGTCCGTCTCCCCCTTCTACACTGTGAGCCCGCTGTTGGGTAGGGACCGTCTCTATCTGTTGCCGACGTGAACTTCCCGAGTGCTTAGTCCAGTGCTCTGCACACAGGAAGCGCTCCATAAATACGACAATGAATAAATCAGCCAGGGGAACTGAGGGAAGCGATGAAATTAGCTAGCACATGAGGAAGAATGATTTCAGGCTGCAACGTCCTGCCAGCAGCAGTGGAGATCGGGCAACGTTCGCAACGCTGGAAAACGGTGAGGGTCAGAAATCCCCCCCTCTGCCCTCCTCTCCCCGTCACCACACGGCCCGCCCTGAAACCACAGACCCCTCTGCCCTCGGAAAGAGCGGGCTCTGGGCTTCTGGGGCTGTCTAGCTCAAGTGAGAGACTGAGATTCTCTCCTAGCTCCTCTCCTCCCTAACCCTGGCCCCCTCCTTCTATCCGGCTGCCGGCTTGAGGTGGGCTCCGGGAGACGGGCCGATCCCTCCTCTCCCCCGTCCCGATCAACCCACACGGGCAAACTGAGGCTCACCCCGGATGAAATCGGGCGGGCGGGCTACAAAACCGGGGTACGGAGCCAGTCGGGGAGGGCTGTGTTGCAAACACAAACACTCATAAAAGCTGATGAGGAAAAACGGTGAGAAAATAAAGGAAATCGAGGAAGGGGAAGGAAGAGGAGGCCGCACATCACCTCTTTTTCCTGGATGAGGAAGGCAGGTACTTTTAACAGCGTCCTGAGCAGTCGGATTTTACTGGGTTTGGAAAGGTGGGTTCTAATGGGAAGCAGCACCATCCAGGGCTGCTTATAACCTTGTAACTTCCCCGGTGTTTAGAACAGTGCTTTGCACATGGTAAGCGCTTAATAAATGCCATCATTATTATTAGTGGATAGAGCACGGGCCTGGGAATCAGAAGGACCTAGGTTTTAATCCCAGCTCTGCGGCTCATCTGCTGTGTAACTTGTACTTCCCAAGCGCTCAGTACAGTGCTCTGCACACAGTAAGCGCTCAATAAATACGACTGAATGAATGAATGAATGAATGAATGAATGAATGAATGTGACCTTGGGCAAGTCACTTCACTTCTCTGGGCCTCAGTTACCTCATCTGGAAAATGGGGATTGAGACACTTGGGACAGGGACTGTGTCCAATATGGTTAGCTTGTATCTACCCTACTGCTTAGAACAACGTTTGACACATAGTAAGCGCTTAACGAATACCATCGTTATTATTACTAACGGCAGAGGGCTGCCCGTTATGATTTTCATTTATTTGCCATTTGCTTTATGGTTTTGGCACGTGTTAGAAAAGATGCTGTGCGTCACATGGTTTTAAGTAATTAAAAATACCCAAAACACTGGGATTTCTCAAAATCCTTTTTACTTTTAAGAGACCCTCACCCCTCTGTAACATACAAAAATACTACACCGGGGTGTGGAAATTCCTGGAAGGCCCTCAATGCCACTTCTTTTTAGTCCCCTACAACCTCCACTGGTAACATCCCATTCTGACAGGGCTAGGAAGAGGAGATCTAGGCATTTGAAAGCTGAGGGCTTTAACCTTAACCGCACTAAAGCAACAGCAGTGCGCTCAGAATGCACGCTGGAAAATTATGATGATTTCAGAAATAACTCTGAATTCACTCGGTGCTAGCTTCACACCGCTGGAGGGGAAAAAACGCTCCAGACAGTTGCTGATACCATCCTGTCACGCCCACACGTACCACGCCCAGGAAATCTGGATCATCATAACATTACCCTCACCTAATCATCAAAAAATCATGGAGAGGTCAATACGTACATCCATCTTGAGGAGCTTTTCAACAATGAGTTCCAGGATTTCATGTCTCAGTGATGGAAAGTACACACTAATTCTTAGCAGGTTGTGGACGTAGCATTCCTACAAAACAACAGCAGCATACGCCCTGGTCAGACAACCTGTATTTTACCAGTACGTGGTAGCTGATGAAATTACCAACTAGCTTCCAGAATTTTAGAAGCGACGAAAAACTGGAATTAGGGAAGTAATTCAGGGATCGGGAATTAGGGAAGTAATTCGGGTCAGGAATCGGGGCTCAACAAACGTTGGCTTAGTTCACCGGTCGGAAGCTCTTTGCCCAGAAGCGTTCTTTTTGGCCTGTTTGGTATCGTTTCTCTATATATCCGCCCCGATGGGACGTTTGCTCATTACCCTGATTAACCTTCAAAGTTTCACTCGGTGGGAAGGAGGGCCTTGTTGTCAATGACCACACAATCCCGATGTAGATGGAAATACCTGCTGCATTTGGGCTCGGTAGTTATGGTTGGATAATTATCATGATTACCCACAAGACTGAAATCTAATATTTGTAACACTTAAGATTGGTCACCCTCAACAGCAAGAATGACACACGACAACAACTTCAAAGGATAATTTTTGTAAGCCAACCAGTTTGTTAGGAAAATGCAGTGGTTAAAAGAGCTAAGGGAAATTATCAGGCCAGTCATAAAATACGCTCCTCTAGACTGCAAGCTCGCTGCAGGCAGGGAATGCGTCTGTTATATTTCTGTGTTGTACTCTCCCAAGCGCTTAGAACAGTGCCCTGCACACAGTAAGCGCTCAATAAATACCACTGATTGATTTTAAAAGGAAACTGGGGGTGGATGATTAAACCAAAATTTGAACCACAGAACATACGGCTTTTTATTCAAACAGGATTTCCCCACCATTTTCCCTCGGGAAGATCTCTTACCAAAGTTCTCTCTGACTTGCTGATAAATGGAAATTTTTCCACAATTATCTGCATTAGAAACCACGGGGTCCTAATAACAGAGAACACAGTTAGTTTTCAGCCCAAATGACAAAAAGAATACATCATTCCAGGCCAATCTTTTCTATTTCTCAAAGAGCACAAAAATGCACATGGACTTTATTGGCCTTAAAGAGGAAGGTCTTAAATTTCTTAAGAGATATTTGGCAATAGCCGATCAGAAAGGTTTATAAATTGATGGGCCAAACAGACAATCTTTCTGGATTTTAAGATCACTAAGATTTCCTCCAGTGAGCACAACTATACGCTTCAATTTACAACATAACCTAACAGCTCTAAAGCTTTTCATTACAATACACTATGATTTTCCATCATTAAAAAAAATTTCAAAATGTTAAAAGCAGTCTGTGTCTATAGTTCAAGTACCCCATTTAAGTAAGGATAGTTATGTGTTCTAAAACATTTTAATCCTGTCTGTCTCATACTGCTGGGTTTTGATTTAGGCATAGAGAGACACTCCCGAAAAGTTTCACAGAAATTTCATATATTCTAAGAGTAATAACAGTAGATAAGGTGCCTTTGACAATATTAACCCACAAATCCCATTTCTACCGGGCAAGTAGATAATCACTTCTGTTGTACTGTGCATTCACTACTCAGTTTGGCAGAAGGTGACCGAAAATTGGTTAAAGCAAGTATTTAAGATTCACTGTTCACTAGAAACTGATTTTAAATGGGGGAAAATAGCAGATACTAATGATCGCTGAAGGTGAAGTACAATAGGTGAGCCTTAAAAAGGCTCAAACTTGAGGTAAAACAAGGTTTAGAGGCATTTTCATCTTCTACAACCTAAAATTTCACCCGGTGTGAATTATTTCGACTGCTTTCAAAGCATCTTCCCCCAGACTCTCTATTGCCCATTGAAACATCTGCTGACACAGCAAGCTTTTCAGATAATACAGGAGACTTGCGGGAAACGACAGGTGTACGAAGGGCTATTTGCGAGACTACCTGATTCAGCACACTTTTGAAGAAATAAAGGTTTTCTTGAAAGACAAGGTGTGCTTTGTCAAAATGGAAAGGTAGATAAAGGGAAGTTAAAGCTCCTTGTGGGCAGTAAACGGGTCTCCCAACTCTGTTGTTTTGTATTCTCCCAAGGGCTTAATATAGTGCTCTGCACAAAAGTAAGCGCTCAATCAATACCACTGATTGACTCATTTGTACTCACGAAGGAACATATCCTGCGATGATTTGCAAGGCCCTGTGACATGTGTCGAAATTGGCAGGGAGATCTGCAGAAAGAAAACCAGGTCAGGACGAGAACGGAAGATCGAAGGAAAAACCACGTATTCAAAGACCCCGAACTGGACAAGTCGTTAGTTGGAAAGAATCACTTGGGAAACAAGATTGCACTAACAAATACTAGGAAGAGCTACCAGTCATCTGCAACATCTAGGCATTCCCGATGATACAGCCACACTTTGTACAACTCAAAAACATGCACGTATTATGAGCAGCTGAATCGTGGTGGGGGTTTCATACTCTGATGTGCAGTTTGTTAAATTCTGTTCCAGAATTGTCCCAACATGACCACCGGGTCCTACAGGTACGTAGAGATTACACCTCCCTCCCATTTGGGAATTTTCTGTCTCCCTGTGCCTTGAATTCAGCTCCCTGCTTCCACGCCTCCCCTCTCCCGTGCTCCAGTCTTATTTTTTTGGAAGTGCCACCCACCTCGCCTCCCTGCCCCAGCCAGCGAGGGAGAGGGAAAGGGGAGGGACGAGGCGGCAGTGTGTTGGCGCTGGCAGTGTACCCCAATCCCACCCCTGGTCGGTCCCTGTCTCCGCGGCCCCGGCGGGACTAGGAGGGGAGGTGGGGTGTCTAGTGGGAATTGGTTGGGAGGGAAGGGGGGGTGCTGCTGTGCTGGGCACAACACCACCGGTCAGAGGGGAAGGGAAGAGTGGGCTCGACTTGTGGGCAGAGAGCAGGGCTGGGGTCGGAGGCTGAGGCAGGAGTGGCGCGGCTGATGCGGCCTTGACTATGGCATCAGCCTCCTTGGTGTCCTCCCCGCCTCCCGTCTCTCCCCTCTCCGGCCCATATTTCACTCTGCTGCCCGGATCATTTTTCTACCCAAAACGTTCAGTCCGTATCTCCCCACTCTTCAAGAACCTCCAGCGGTTTTTTGGGTTTTTTTAAAATGGCATTTATTAAGCGCTTACTATGAGCCAAGCACTGTCCTAAGCGCTGCGGGGGATACAAGGTAATGAGGTTGTCCCACGTGGGGCTCACAGTCTTCATGTTACAGATGAGGGAACTGAGGCACAGAGAAGTGAAGTGACTTGCCCAACGTCACACAGCTGACAAGTGGCGGAGCCGGGATTCGAACCCATGACCTCTGACTCCAAAGCCCGGGCTCTTTCCACTTAGCCACGCTGCTCTTCATTGCGGTTGCCCATCCACCTCTACCTTACCGTCGGCTTTAAGGCATTCAATCAAATGGCATTTGTTAAGTGCTTACTATGTGCCAAGCACTGGGGGAGATACAAGCTCATCGGGTTGGACACAGTCCATGCCCCATGTTGGGCTTGCAGTCTTGATCCCCACTTTACAGATGAGGTAACTGAAGCACACAGAAGTGAAGGGACTTGCCCAAGGTCACACGGCATACGAGTGGCGGGCCCGGGATTAGAACTCAGGTCTTCTGACTCTCAGGACCGGGCTCTTTCCACTAGTCCATGCTGCTTCTCTAAAGTGGAACTAATGGCTAGTCCGCTGGTCCCATATAATTTAGGGCTGGAAACACCAAATTTTAAATTGCGCCAGGTTTAGCTTGTGGTTCTTTAATTAAAATATCATTTAATTTAGTCAGGGAGTAGCAACTGCTTCCAATTCTGTACCTATACTGTAGAAATGAACCAATATTATCTTAATGAAGTTTTATCAAATAAAGTCTCCTAACAGAAGGACTAAATATAGTTTGAATGACAATCTTTTCATGACCTTGGAATACCACATTATATTTCCTCTACATGCAAGGAGTTGAGGCACCCCCAAATTGGTAAAACACCTATTAATGCATGTAATAATATACCATATTATATTTCCTCTACATGCAAGGAGTTGAGGCACCCCAAAATTGGTAAAACACCTATTAATGCATGTAATAATAATAATAATAATATTAGTATTTGTTAAACGCTTATTATGTGCCAAGCACCGCTCTAAGCTCTCAGGTAGATACGGGGCAATCAGGTTGGACAACGTTCCTGTCCCTCATCGGGCTCACAGTCTCAATCCCCATTTTACAGATGAGGTAACTGAGGCAAGGTCACATATCAGACAAGTGGTGGAGCCAGGATTAGAATCCATGACCTCTTCTCACATATCCTGATATTTCCTCTACAGAGGTTTTAGGGGGGAAAAAAAGGGAATATCAGTGTAATATCCAAAGCATATGAAAGAATTCCAATTTAATAAGCTTTAGAAAAGCACTTGCCACTAATCCACAAATCACAGATCAGTACTTACTTTCATCTTCATCATCAGAATCTGAAATATCCACATCACCTTCCTTAATAATTATTCGGGCTAGTGGGGGAAAACAACCAAAGTTAAGTTTTTTATTCTCAAGAGTTGTAAATTGATTACTGTTAAATGCTAATAAATTCAAAAGGGGAAAAAATAGACTCTGCTGACATTAAAAGCTACAATGATGTAAAAAAACTAGAAGAAAACCAACTTTTAGCTCATTTTGAATACCACTTTCTGTAGGATTCATTCGTTCATTCAATCATATTTATTGAGCGCTTACTGTGTGCAGAGCGCTGTACTAAGCGCTTGGGAAGTACAAGTTGACAACATATAGAGACGGTCCCTACCCAACAACGGGCTCACAGTCTAGAAGAGGGAGAATGCAAGAGAAGAGTTCTTTAAGAAAAAAACAGTAATGTATTCCTTTCAGAGGGTATTAAAGGTTAAACAAGTTAGGAAAATGGACAAAACATGCATTTTACTCAATTACCCAAATGAAAATAAATGATTATTCTCCAATTAGGAGGGGCTGTCTGGAGCACAACTAAATTCTTCACTGCTTCAAGTGAGGCGGTGACTTTCCTAAAATTTGGAGCAAGATTCACACTGTCACAATTCAGTGTTTCCTCTTCAATCCCCAAAGTCTGGTTTATGAAGGTGCCACCCCGTTGCCCTCTCCTCGGGATTCCTGATCAGTGTTGAGCCTATTTCACTCTTCTGAGGCATAATAATAAAATCACTGAAGCGTGAAGCGGTGGGTAATGGGATATACATCAGACGCACGGGGCTTACAACCTCAGAGGGAAGACAGACACGGATAAATTAAGTGACTTCTCCAAGATCTCACGGCAGACTCGTGGCCGAGCTGGCATCAGAGTCCGGTTCTCTGACTCCGCGTCTGTGCCCTTCCACCGGCCAGGCGGCTTTCCAAAGACGGAGCTCGTTGTAGGCAGTGAGTGTCTCTGCTTTAGGCAGAGGAGGAAGGAGGGATGGAGCAACGAACAGCCAGGTAAGGGGGGCTTGGACCTCTAGACCCCTCGGCCAGTGGTTTGGAGAGGAGAGGAAAGATGTGCCTGCTCTTCGGTGTAGAGATCTCAGACAAAACTTCCTCTCCGGGGCTCGCCGAGCCACATTTACGTCACCAGTGGCTTGAAAAGTGGCCGCCAAACTGCCGGACCGCCTGGCAACCGTCCGGCGAAACCGCTGTAATCAAACAAGCCCTTCGGATCGATATATTTAACAGGTAAGGCGCATCCCACCAGCCCTTTTCCTCGGGTTTGGCAGGTGACGACGGTGACTACTGCTTGACGCCCTCGGCTCCGAGATTCAGCTTTCTAATCCTGGGTCTGGTGGGGTTTTTTTCCCCTTGTGTCAGCGTTCCTGACACACGTGTTGAAACCTCATGACGACCGGATGGTCAGAAACCGTCGATAATATCCACCTGAAAAGGACAGCGCTTATCTATCAGCAGAACAAAAGTCCAACGGAAATTAAAGAAAAGGCAATCACTCACGAGGTACAAAATGGGACACGATCATGCTGAGGCATGATCGCAGGAAGACGGTCTGTGCCGACACGAGGTTACTGAGAAAAGACAAATATTCCTCTACCACTTCTTGACTTCTGGTTAACCACGGTAATTTCTGAAGAAAATACGTAGAAACGGTTACGTCAGTCGGCCCACACAAATCAGAATAAAGCAAGTAATCGCTGGCGTGAATACTTGTGAGGCTTACCAATAAAATGCTGACCAGATGTTCAAAATCTTTTGTCAAGTATATGACCGAGGTGCGGAATTCGAGCAGCCAGTTAATGATCTGGGCATCCTTCAATGAAATCAATGAAAAGGACTTTCAGTCGTTTAATTACAGCAGCGTGGTCTCGTGTTAAGAGCACAGACCTGGGATTCCCAGGACCTGGGTTCTATTCCTGGCTCTGCCACCTGCCTGCTGAGTGACCTTGGGCAAGTCACTTCTCTGGGCCTCATTTCCTCAACTGGAAAATGGGATTTAACGACTGTGCTTAGACTAGGAGGCCGGGTGGGGCGGGGAATGTGTCCAACCCAATTAACTTGTATCTGCCCCTGCACTTAGAATCGACGCATTATAAGTGCTTAACACCGTAAATTTTAGAAATGATTTTCAAAATCTAAATATTATTATTACTGTGGGACTTGTTAAGAATGAAACAATCGTCAGGGATCGTGTCTCCCATTCAGAATCATTTACAACTAACTTTGTGAACCTGAGTTTCAAACTACGAACGAGGAAGAGGGCTTCTGGTTTTCCAACTTTAAAAATGGGGAAAAAAAGAAAGCTAAACAGAATCATTTTAACTCTTGGACAGAATGCATATCTGCCCTGAGCCTACCTTTCCAAATGACATCTTGCCCCATTCTCCTCCGCCTCCTAAGTGCCCTGTGATTATTTCTAGCCTGAAGAAAAAATCGCTTTAGGAGCTCTTCACCTTCCAACTAGCTTCCCCTACTTGGGAGTTCTCCAAGCCTTAACCTGCAGAAGGGAAACCGAAGGTTGTCCTCACGTGAAAACTGAGGTCATCCCAGCCTCTTTACAGGTTGAAACGGTGTCAAAATTTGACTTGAGCACATGGTTTTCGCTCAAGACCTCCGATGAACAAAAGTTAGAGCAAACCAGGAGACCCTCTACGTTATTTTCTCTTTCAGGGTATTTTTCCAAACCCCGCAGAGCGTACATCCAAGCCATACGGTTTCACGGAAGAAGACACGGTGTGGCTCTGTGGCAATTTTAAATTATCTAAGAATACAAGATATGCAATTATGGGGTCAGACTGATGGCCCACACAGCCCAGAATTGACTCCAAAGCACTTGTTGAGGAGGAATGAAACTTTAAATCATCTTAAAATACATTTCACATTTTCCAATCAGTGTCAAATAATTTGCCCCAAACCCAAAAACAGACATCAAACGTAAAACAGGTTTCTCTTTTTGAGCACTTTACCTTTATGTCTGGATCTGATAACTGATGCTTTAACAGCTCAAAGTCTTTTGTATCGCCCTTAAAAAGAAAAAAAAAAAGAACAACTTTTGCTCTACTTTCTTAATAAAGGAAGAACATAACCAGGATCCTTCTGGGCTTTTACCAGCCCCTGAAACTCGATTCAATAAGGTAAAAGGGCAACATCTGTAGAACATACTGTAGTTTTTAAACAGAACCTTGTCTATTAAGAGAAAAAGTTGGATAACCAAACCAAAGATCGTGTATTTTAGTACATTTTTATCCTTATATCATTAGCCAGAACATTCGGCCAAAATGCCAACTGCCCAAAGAGTTGTTCATTTCTAACAAAGTGGCTCAAATAGAGATTCCACAAAGGATTTACCTTTTTGTATTTCTGCAATATGTCAGTTACGGTCCCACCAAAACGGACTGTCTTTCTTGGTGGAGAATTAAGGAAATCGTTTTCCAACCTGAGCGTTTTTTGAAACCCAAAAGAGAGAGAGAAAAAAAAAGCAAGAATATTAGGCACCGAGGTGATGAACGACGGGGGTTATTAAATGACTGCGGAGTTCTGCATTTTCTTCCACCCCTCATAAAGTTACGCTTCAAAGTAAAAAAAAAATTCAAACAAAGCCTGTTTTAAAGGCAGGACATAACGACATCATTTTAAAGAGCATTTTCGAAATAGAGGAAAGCCCTCAAAAAATGAAATAAAAAACCACAGCAACACTGTCAACCAATTCCTCTGAAATGCGATTTAGGTGGGTCTGTCGGATGATAGACTGTGAGCTCGTTGAGGGCAGGGGATGGGTCTGCTATTATACTGTACTCTCCCAAGCGCTTAGTACAGTGTTTTGCACACGGTAGGTGCTCAATAAACAGTAATAATAACGATAATAATAAGGATAAAAGCAGCCCTATCGCAGGGATTGGGCTGGGAAAGCGATGGGCTTACTGTGGGCAGGGAACGTGTCTTGTTTATTGTCATACTGCTACACTGTCCTCTCCCAAGCGCTTAGTACAGTGCTCTGCACAGTAAGCGCTCAATAAATATGATCGAATGAATAGGTGATGGGCAGGAAGGGGAGACACAACTCCAGATCTACCGAGCAGCAGCGTGGCTCAGTGGGAAGAAGAGCCCGGGCTTTGGAGTCGGAGGTCATGGGTTCGAATCCCGGCTCCACCACGTCTGCTGCGTGGCCTAAGTCACTTAACTTCTCTGTGCCTCAGTTCCCTCATCTGTAAAATGGGGATGAAGACTGGGAGCCCCACGTGAGACCAACCTGATCACCTTGTAACCGCCCCAGCGCTTAGAACAGTGCTTTGCACATAGTAAGCGCTTAACGAATGCCACCATTATCATTATTATTATCATTATTACCAAACCCACCCACCTCCCATCGCCCCCCGCTTCCCTCTTCCCACCTGGGCGTCCACCCCAGGCCCCCCCTTTTTTTAATCATCGAAGCAGCAGAGAAGCAGCGTGGCTCAGTGGAAAGAGCCCGGGCTTTGGAGTCGGAGGTCATGGGTTCAAATCCCGGCTCCGCCAATTGTCAGCTGGGTGACTTTGGGCAAGTCACGTCACTTCTCTGGGCCTCAGTTACCTCATCTGTAAAACGGGGGATGAAGACTGTGAGCCCCCCGTGGGACAAACTGATCACCTTGTAACCTCCCCAGCGCTTAGACCAGTGCTTTGCACATAGTAAGCGCTTAACAAATGCCACCATTATCATTATTACCAAACCCATCCACCTCCCATTGCCGCCCCCCCTTCCCTCTTCCCAACTGGGCGTCCACCCCAAGCCCCCCTTTTTTTATCATCCACTTTAATTCAATCGTATGTATCGAGCGCTTACTGCGTGCAGAGCACTGTACTAAGCGCTTGGGAGGACAATATGGCAATAAAGAGTGACAATCCCTGCCCACAACCAGCTCCCGGGCTAAGCGCTGGGGAGGAGGTGTGCCTTCAAAATGGCTTTATTATTAATAATAATAATAATAATAATGGCATTTATTAAGCGCTTACTATGTGTAAAGCACTGTTCTAAGCACTGGGGAGGATACAAGGTGATTAGGTTTTCCCACTGGGGGCTCACAGCTTTTATCCCCATTTTCCAGAGGAGGGAACTGAGGCCCAGAGAAGTGAAGTGACTTGCCCAAAGTCACACAGCTGACAAGTGGCCGGGGTGTGGTGGGGGGGGGGGGGGGGGGGGGGGGGGAGGAATTGTGTAGCGGATTTGAGGAGGGAAAAGAAGCAGCGTGGCTCAGTGGAAGGAGCCTGGGCTTTGGAGTCAGAGGTCATGGGTTCGAATCCCGGCTCCGCCAACTGTCTGCTGTGTGACTTTGGGCAGGTCACTTCACTTCTCTGGGCCTCAGTTCCCTCATCTGGAAAATGGGGATGAAAACTGTGAGCCCCCGCCGTGGGACAACCTGATCACTTTGTAACCACCCCAGGCTTAGAACGGTGCTTTGCACATACTAAGCGCTTAACAAATACCACCATTATTATTATTATTACTATTATTATTAATGGGGATTACAGCTGTGAGCCTCACACGGGATAACCTGCTGACCCTATATCTACTCCAGCGCTTACAACAGGGCTTGGCACATAGTAAGCGCTTAAATACCATCGTTATTAATGGGGATTATGACTGCGAGCCTCACATGGGACAATCTGCTGTCCTTGTATCTACCCCAGCACTTACAACTGGGCTTGGCACATAGTAAGCGCTTAACAAACACCATCAATATTATTATTATTATTATTATTATCATCAATGGGGATTACGCCTGCGAGCCTCACATGGGACAACCTGCTGACCTTGTATCTACCCCAGCACTTAAAACAGGGCTTGGCACATAGTAAGCGCTTAATACTACTATTATTATTATTATTATTATTATTATTATTATTATTATCATTATTAATGGCGATTACACCTGCGAGCCTCACATAGGACAACCTGCTGACCTTGTATCTACCCCAGCACTTACAACAGGGCTTGGCACATAGTAAGTGCTTAACAAATACCATCATTCTTATTACTATTATTATTATTAATGGGGATTACGACTGCGAGCCTCACCTGGGACAACCTGCTGACCTTGTATCTACCCCAGCGCTTACAACAGTGCTTTGCACATAGTAAGTGCTTAACAAATACCATTATTATTATTATTATTATTATTATTATTATTATCAATGGGGATTACGACTGCGAGCCTCACATGGGACAACCTGCTGACCTTGTATCTACCCCAGCGCTTACAACAGTGCTTTGCACATAGTAAGTGCTTAACAAATACCATTATTATTATTATTATTATTATTATCAATGGGGATTACGCCTGCGAGACTCACGTGGGACAACCTGCTGACCTTGTATCTACCCCAGCGCTTACAATAGGGCTTGGCACATAGTAAGCGCTTAACAAATACCATCATCATCATCATTATTATTATTATTATTATTATTATTATTGTTGGGGATTATGACTGTGAGCCTCACATGGGACACCCTGCTGACCTCGTATCTCCCCCAGCGCTTAGGACGGTGCTTGGCACATAGTGAGCGCTTAACAAATCCCATCATCAGTACTATTCCCTCATCTGGAAAATGGAGATGAAGACTGCGAGCCCCCCGTGGGACAACCTGATTAGCTTGCATCTACCCCCGCGCTTACAACAGTGCTTGGCACATAGTAAGCGCTTAAAACAGTGCTTGGCACATAGTAAGCGCTTAAAACAGTGCTTGGCACATAGTAAGCGCTTAAGTACCATCTAGACTGTGAGCCCGTTGTTGGGCAGGGACCGTCTCCATCTGTTGCCGACTTGTCCTTCCCAAGCACTTAGTCCAGTGCTCTGCACACAGTAAGCGCTCAATAAAGACGATTGAATGAATGAATTGTACTTCCGAAGCACTTAGTACAGTGCTCCGCGCACAGTAAGCGCTCAATAAATATGACTGAATGAATGAATGCTGCCTGTCTCCCCCTTCTAGACTGTGAGCCCGCTGCTGGATAGGGACCGTCTCTTTATGTAGCCGACTTGGACTTCCCAAGCGCTTAGTCCAGTGCTCTGCACACAGTAGGCGCTCAATAAATACAACTGAATGAATGAATGTTGTCTGTCTCCCCCTTCTAGGCTGTGAGCCCACTGTTGGGGAGGGACCGTCTCTAGATGTTGCCGACTTGTCCTTCCCAAGCGCTTAGTCCAGTGCTCCGCACACAGTAAGCGCTCAATAAAGACGATTGAATAAATGAATTGTACTTCCCAAGTGCTTAATCCAGTGCTCCGCACACAGTAAGCGCTCAATAAAGACGACTGAATAAACGAATTGTAATTCCCAAGCGCTTAGTACAGTGCTCCGCACACAGTAAACGTTCAATAAATACGACTGAATGAATGAATGCTGCCTGTCTCCCCCTTCTAAACTGTGATCCCACTGTTGGGTAGGGACGGTCTCTGTATGTTGCCAACTTGTACTTCCAAAGCGCTTAGCACAGTGCTCTGCACACAGTAAACGCTCAATAAATACGACTGGATGAATGAATTGTACTTCCCAAGCGCTTAGTCCAGTGCTCTGCACACAGTAAGCGCTCAATAAATACGACTGGACGAATGAATTGTCCTTCCCAAGCGCTTAGTCCAGTGCTCTGCACAGTAGGCGCTCAATAAATAGGATTGAATGAATGAATGTTGTCTGCCTCCCCCTTCTAGACTGTGATCCCACTGTTGGGTGGGGACCGTCTCTACATGTTGCCAACTTGTCTTTCCCAAGCGCTTAGTCCAGTGCTCTGCACACAGTAGGCGCTCAATAAATAGAGAAGCACCGTGGCTCGGTGGAAAGAGCCCGGGCTTTGGAGTCAGAGGTCAT
Source organism: Tachyglossus aculeatus (assembly GCF_015852505.1). Taxonomy (NCBI): domain Eukaryota; kingdom Metazoa; phylum Chordata; class Mammalia; order Monotremata; family Tachyglossidae; genus Tachyglossus; species Tachyglossus aculeatus. The sequence continues at coordinate 71,541,529 of NC_052086.1, forward strand.
GGGTTCAAATCCCGGCTCCGCCACTTGTCAGCTGTGGGACTTTGGGCGAGTCACTTCACTTCTCTGGGCCTCGGTTACCCCATCTGTAAAATGGGGATTAAGACTGTGAGCCTCATCATCATCAATCGTATTTATTGAGCGCTTACTGTGTGCAGAGCACTGTACTAAGCGCTTGGGAAGCACAAATTGGCAACATATAGAGACAGTCCCTACCCAACAGTGGGCTCACAGTCTGAAAGGGGGAGACAGACAACATTCATTCATTCAATCCTATTGATTGAGCGCCTCCTGTGCAGAGCACTGTACTAAGCGCTTGGGAAGCACAAATTGGCAACATATAGGGATGGTCCCTACCCAACAGTGGGCTCACAGTCTAAAAGGGGGAGACAGACAATATTCATTCATCAATCCTATTTATTGAGCGCCTACTGTGCAGAGCACTGGACTGGACTCTGGGCCTCAGTCACCCCATCTGTAAAATGGGGATGAAGCCTGTGAGCCTCACGGGGGGCAACCTGATCACCTTGTATCTACCCCAGCGCTTAGAATAGTGCTTTGCACGTAGTAAGCGCTTAACAAATACCAAAAATTAAAGAAAATAAATAAATGCGACTGAATGAATGAATGTTGTCTGTCTCCCCCTTCTATCAATCAATCAATCGTATTTATTGAGCGCTTACCGTGTGCAGGGCGCTTCTAGACTGTGAGCCCGCTGTTGGGTAGGGACCGTCTCTATGTGTTGCCAGCTTGGACTTCCCAAGCGCTTAGTCCAGTGCTCTGCACATAGTGAGCGCTCAATAAATACGATTGATTGATTGATTGGATGCTGATGATGACGGTGGTGCCTGAGGGCGGCCCCTCCCACATCCCTCCCCATCCCCCTTACCCTGCCGTGGGGAGGCCCGGGGCCTCGGCGCCGCCGCCTCCGCCATCACCGCCTCCTCCTCCTCCTCCTCCTCCTCGGCCGGGCCGCGTGCGGACCGCAGGAGCCGCCATGGCCGCCCTCCCGCCCGCCGGAAGCGGGGACGCCGCCGCCGGAAGTCCCGCCTCCCCGCCCCGCGGACAGCGACGCGCGGCGGAGCTAGAGCGCCCCCCCCCCGGGCGGGCACTGCCGCCTCCTCTGCCGCCCCCTATCGGCCCGGAGGGCCCACCTCCGCACAATCATGCCAGTCACTCATTCATTCATTCATTCATTCACTCACTCACTCATTCATTCATTCATTCATTCCCTCATTCATTCATTCATTCATTCATTCCGCCCCCCGGGCACTTCCGCCTCCTCTGCCGCCCCCTGTCGGCCCGGAGGGCCCACCTCCGCACGCTCATGCCATTCATTCACTCATTCACTCATTCATTCATTCACACATTCACTCATTCACTCATTCATTCATTCATTCATTCACACATTCACTCATTCATTCATTCATTCATTCCTCCCCCCGGGCACTTCCGCCTCCTCTGGCCCCCCCTGGAGGGCCGACCTCCGCACACTTATACCATTCATTCACTCATTCATTCATTCATTCATTCCGCCCCCTGGGCACTTCCGCCTCCTCTGCCCCCCCCCCCATCGCCCGGAGGCCCACCTCCGCACACTCATGCCATTCATTCACTCATTCATTCATTCACACATTCACTCATTCATTCACACATTCACTCATTCATTCATTCATTCCTCCCCCCGGGCACTTCCGCCTCCTCTGGCCCCCCCCTGGAGGGCCGACCTCCGCACACTCATACCATTCATTCACTCTTTCATTCATTCATTCATTCCGCCCCCTGGGCACTTCCGCCTCCTCTGCCCCCCCCCCCCCGCCCCATCGGCCCGGAGGCCCACCTCCGCACACTCATGCCATTCATTCATTCATTCAGTCAGTCGTTCGTTCATTCATTCATTCATTCATTCATTCATTCATTCATTCCGCCCCCCGGGCACTTCCGCCTCCTCTGCCGCCCCCGTCGACCTCCGCACACCCATGCTATTCATTCACTCATTCACTATTCATTCATTCATTCATTCCACCCCCCGGGCACTTCCACCTCCTCTGCCGCCCCCTGTCGGCCCGGAGGGCCCACCTCCGCACACTCATGCTATTCCTTCACTCATTCCCTATTCATTCATTCATCCATTCATTCATTCCACCGCCCCCTGTCGGCCACGCCATTCATTCATTCAATCAATCATTCATTCATTGTCGTATTTATTGAGCGCTTCCTGTGTGCAGAGCACTGGGCTAAACGCTTGGGAAGGACAAGTCGGCAACATCTAGAGACGGTCCCTACCCAACAGCGGGCTCACAGTCTAGAAGGGGGAGACAGACGACAAAACAAAACATAGTAACAAAATAAAATAAATAGACTAGATATGTAGAAATAAGATAGAGTAAATAAAATAAATGGGTAAGTAAATAAATAGAGACGGTCCCTACCCAACAATGCGCTCACAGTCTAGAAGGGGGAGACAGAGAACAAAACAAAACATATTCACAAAATAAAAGAAATAGAATAAATATGTAGAAATGAAAGAGTAAAATAAAATTAAAGAGTAAGTGAATAAATAGAGTAAATAAATAAATAAATAGAGATGTCCCTACCCAACAGCGGGCTCACAGTCTAGAAGGGGGAGACAGACAACAAAACATATTAACAAAATAAAATAAACAGAATAAATACGGACAAATGAAATAGAGTAAAATAAAATAGAGAAGTAAATACATAGAGTAAATAAATAAATAAATAGAGACGGTCCCTACCCAACAGCGGGCTCACAGTCTAGAAGGGGGAGACAGACAACAAAACAAAACATATTCACCAAATAGAATGAATATGTACAAATAAAATAGAGTAAAATAAAATAGAGTAAGTAAATACATAGAGTAAATAAATAAATAAATACAGACGGTCCCTATCCAACAGCGGGCTCACAGTCTAGAAGCGGGAGACAGAGAACAAAACAAAACATATTAACAAAATAAAACAAATAGAAGAAATATGTACAAATAAAATAGAGTAATAAATGCATACAAACATACATATATAGGTGCTGTGGGGAGGGGAAGGAGGTAAGTTGGGGGAGATGGAGGGGGGAGAGGAAGGAGGGGGCTCATCTGGGAAGGCCTCCTGGAGGAGGTGAGCTCTCAGTAGGGCCTTGAATTATTATTATTATTATTATTATTATTACTCTCCCAAGCACTTAGTACAGTGCTCTGCACACAGCAAGCGCTCTATAAATACAACTGATTTATTGATTGACTGATTGAAGCTTTTATAGCACACCAGCAAGGTAGGTCTCAGTAAAAACTGGGAAAAACAAGTGCAAGTAAAATAATGATCAATAAAAATGCTGATCTCATTAAAAATTAACCTAAATTAGGCATCTTGGCAGCTTTGAGGTAAGTGATTATCTACCAGAGGACAGGTCTGGCAAATGAGGAGAAAGGGGAAAATAAACAGCTCCTAGCAGCTGTGAAATATCATTATCCTGGGATACACTTGAGACCTGCCAGCTCAGTCTTACCAAGTTCTCCCAGGCCTTGTCTAGAAATCAAGTAAACACAAGATGGTAGAATATAACACACGCAAGAAGATGTAATTTAATTTATACTCATGCATTCACTCGTATTTATTGAGCGCTTACTATGTGCAGAGCACTGTACTAAGTGCTTGGGAAGTCCAAGTAGGCAACATAGAGAGACGGTCCCTACCCAACAGTGGGCTCACAGTCTAGAAGGGGGAGACAGACAACAAAAAAAAACATATTAACAAAATAAAATAAATAGAATAAATATGTACTGAGCTAAGCGCTTGGGAAGTACACTTTGGCAACAGATAGAGACAATCCCTATCCAACAACGGACTCACGGCCTCGACAGACAATGAAACAAAACAAGTAGACAGGCACAGTGCTTAGAACAGTGCTTGGCACATAGTAAGCGCTTAACAAACACCATCATCATTATTATTGCTCTTACTGTTCCACGCAGGTTTCGCTGGCCTCGATTAGCAAAATATTTCCAAATGAGCTAGATCCAATGAAAGAATTGAACTGAAAATAACATTTGCTTGGTGGAAACATGTCCCCAGCTGGTTTGAAAAGATGTTGAAATCAAAATTGAATTGATTACAGCACCTCATGAATCTGAAGATGTAGTAGACATGATTTGTAGACATTGATTTGAAGATGTAGTAGACATTGATTTGAAGATGTAGTACACATTGATTTGTAGATATTTATAGACATTACTACAAATTGATACATTGATACAAATACATAAATTACAGATAATGCTGTGGGGCTGAAGGAGGAGGGAATAGAGGGTGGAAATCCAATCGGGAAGCAGTGTGGCCTAATGGGTAGACCAAAGGCCCGGGAGTCAGAAGGACCTGGCTTCTAGTCGCAGCTACGCCACTTGTCAGCTGTGTGGCTTTGGGCAAGTCACTTCACTTCTCTGGGCCTCGGTTTCCTCGTCGGTAAAATGGGGATTGATACTGTGAGCCCCATGTGGGACATGGACTGTGTCCAACCTGATTACCTCATAGGTTCCCCAGTGCTTGGCCCATAGTAAATGCTTAACAAATAGCAAAAAAAAAGGGGCAAGGGTGATGATGAAGGGAGTGGGAGAAGAGGAAATGAGGACTTTGTCAGAGAAGTCCTCTAAATTTCCAAATCATTTAAGTTCCTTGTATCACTTTCTCCCACCCCGGCCTCCTCCTTGGCCATTTTGTTGCTCGGCGGCAAGAAAAAGATGAAGCAAATCGATGTTTTGGCATCTTCAGCACCCCTGGAGTCTGTAAAAAGTTCATTTGAGGACAGAGGGAGGCTGAGCGGGAGCGCGGCTAAAGCCTCCAAAATCCTAGATGTGGAATTGTTACTCATCACATCCCATAACACCTGGATGGGGACCAGTCACTGAAGCATGAACGTGGATGGTTCAAAACGAATGAACCGATCTCCAGTGGTTGCATGAAGCAAAAACTCCTCACTCTCGGCTTCAAGGCTGTCCATCCCCTCGCCCGCTCCTACCTCACCTCCCTTCTTTCCTTCTCCAGCCCAGCCCACACCCTCCACTCCTCGGACGCTCACCTCCTCACCGTGCCTCGTTCTCGCCCGTCCCGCCGTCAACCTCCGGCCCACGTCCTTCCCCTGTTCAGGAATTCCCTCCCTCCTCAAATCCGCCAAACTAGCTCTCTTCCCCTCTTCAAAGCCCTACTGAGAGCTCGCCTCCTCCAGGAGGCCTTCCCAGACTGAGCCCCCCTTTTCCTCTGGTCCTCCTCCCCTCCTGATCACCCCCTTCCCCGCCCCACAGCACGTATGTATATTTGTACATATTTACTCTTCTATTCATTTTATTGATGATGTGTATATAGCTATAATTCTATCGATCTATTTTGAAGCTATCGATGCCTGTCTACTTGTTTTGTTTTGTTGTCTCTCTCCTGCTTCTAGACTGTGAGCCCATTGTTGGGTAGGGATTGTCTCTATCTAATAATAATAATAATGATGGCATTTTATTAAGCGCTTACTATGTGCAAAGCACTGTTCTATGCTCTGGGGAGGTTACAAGGTGATCAGGTTGTCCCACGGAGGGCTCACAGTCTTAATCCCCATTTTACAGATGAGGTAACTGAGGCCCAGGGAAGTTAAGTGACTTGCCCAAAGTCACACAGCTGATAGCTGGCAGAGCGGGATTTGAACCCACGACCTCTGACTCCAAAGCCCGGGCTCTTTCCAGTGAGCCATGCTGCTTCCCCAATATCTGTTGCCGAATTGTACTTTCCAAGCACTTAGTCCGGTGCTCTGGACACAGTAAGCGCTCAATAAATACAATTGATTGAATGAGTGAATAAATGAATAAAATGAAACCCATTGTCATAGCAGGTGATACGCCCGTGGAATTTGTTACATCAGGAAGTTGGGTGGACCAAAAGAAATCGATAAGTTCAAGAGCCGTAACAACTATGATGGTATTTATTGAGTGTTTTCAAAGGGTCAGGCACTGTGCTAGAAACAAGAGAATCAGATCAGCCCCTGTCCCAAAGTCTAAGACGGAAGAAAAACAGGTATTTTATAGCTGAGGAAAGTGAGGCAACAGATAACTTAAGTGACTTCCCACCCAAGGCCTCAGCATGCAAGAGAAGTAGCGTGGCTCAGTGGAAAAGAGCCCGGGCTTTGGAGTCAGAGGTCATGGGTTCAAATCCCGGCTCTGCCAATTGTCAGCTGTTTGACTTTGGGCAAGTCACTTCACTTCTCTGTGCCTCGGTTCCTTCATCTGTAAAATGGGGATTAAGACAGTGAGCCCCCTGTGGGACAACCTGATCACACTGTAACCTCCTCAGGGCTTAGAACAGTGCTCTGCACATAGTAAGCGCTTAATAAATGCCATTATTATTTATTATAAGAGACAGCTTGGACTAGAATCCAATCAATCAATCGTATTTATTGAGCACTTACTGTGTGCAGAGCACTGTACTAAGCGCTTCGGAAGTACAAGTTGGCAACATATAGAGACAGTCCCTACCCAACAGTGGGCTCACAGTCTAAAAGGGGGAGACAGAGAACAAAACCAAACATACTAACAAAATAAAATTAATAAAATAGATAGGTACAAGTAAAATAAATAAATAAATAAATAGAGTAATAAATACGTACAAACATATATACATATATACAGGTGCTGTGGACTGTGAGCCCACTGTTGGGTAGGGACTGTCTTTATATGTTGCCAACTTGTACTTCCCAAGTGCTTAGTACAGTGCTCTGCACACAGTAAGCGCTCAATAAATACGATTGATTGATTGATTGATTGATTGATTGATTGGGGAAGGGAAGGAGGTAAGATGAGGGGGATGGAGAGGGGGACGAGGGGGAGAGGAAGGAAGGGGAATCCAGGTCATTTGACTCCCAATCCCACCTTCTTTCCACTATTAATCAATCAATCGGTGGTATTTATCTGTGCCAAGCACTGTACTAAGCACTTGAGAGAGCACGACGGAGTTGCGAGACACTATCTCCACCTTCAAGGAGTTTACAGTTTAGTGGACGAGGCCATATTCCTGCATGGCTATCGGAGGGCAAGTTAGGGCATGTCAAATCTCTAACAGGAGGATTATCCCGAAGGGAAGCCCTTATGCCACCTCTCAGCATTCTTTTTTCATCATCAGAGACGGAAAACTGGGCTGGCTGGGCCCCAAGACTGATTCATTAATGTAAAGCAGCGTGGCCTAATGGAAAGAGCATGGGTTTGTGAGTCAGGGGACCTGGGTTCTAATCCCTGCCCTGCCACTTTGCCTGCTGTGTAACCTTGGCTAAATCAGTCCATCAGTGGTATTTATTGAGAACATTCTGGGAGCAGGGCAAGGTTCAAAGCACTAAAAAGGTGTAGATAGACAATCCTTGTCACAGTTTCTCTGCACTTTGGTTTCTTCAGCTGTAAAATAGAGATTAAATGCCTGTTTTCCCTCCTCTTAGACTGAGCCCTGTGTGGGCAGGGGATAGTACTAATGACGGCATTTGTTAAGCACTTACTATGTGCAAAGCACCGTTCTAAGCGCTGAGGGGATACCAGGTGATCAGGTTGTCCCACGGGGGGGGGGCTCACAGTCTTCACCCCCATTTTCCAGATGAGGGAACTGAGGCCCAGAGAAGTGAAGTGACTCGCCCAAAGTCACACAGACGACAATCGGCAGAGCCGGGATTTGAACCATTAGGTCCAACCTGATTATCTTGCGTCCGCCCCAGTGTTTTATACAGTGCTTGGTGTTTTAGAGACTACTTTGATAAAGTCCTGACTGTTGTACTGTTTGTACATATTTATTACTCTATTTATTTATTTTACTTGTGCATATCTATTCTATTTATTTTATTTTGTTAATATGTTTGGTTTTGTTCTCTGTCTCCCCCTTCTAGACTGTGAGCCCACTGTTGGGTAGGGACCGTCTCTATATGTTGCCAACTTGGACTTTCCAAGCGCTTAGTACAGTGCTCTGCACACATTAAGCGCTCAATAAATATGATTGATTGATTGATTGGCACGGAATAATTATTGTTTGTAGGCATTTATTACTCTATTTTATTTGTACATATTTATTCTATTTATTTCATTTTGTTAATATGTTTTGTTTTGTCCTCTGTCTCCCCTTCTAGACTGTGAGCCCACTGTTGGGTAGGGACTGTCTCTATATGTTGCCAACTTGGACTTCCCAAGCGCTTAGTACAGTGCTCTGCACACAGTAAGCGCTCAATAAATATGATTGAATGAACGAATGTCTAGTAAGTTGTTCAAAATCGGTTCCTATCAAGAACTCTCTTTAGGCTAAATTTCACATCTTCCCAAATTTTCACATGCTACTTCCTCTTTCTCTCTCCGTAGCATTGTGTTGTTTGTACAATGATGAAATTATTGTTTGTAGGTATTTATTACTCTATTTTATTTATTCTATTTATTTCATTTTGTTAATATGTTCTGTTTTGTTGTCTGTCTCCCCCTTCTAGACTGTGAGCCCACTGTTGGGTAGGGACCGTCTCTCTATGTTGCCAACTTGTACTTCCCAAGCGCTTAGTACAGTGCTCTGCACACAGTAAGCACTCAAAAAATATGATTGAATGAATGAATGAATGAATAAGCACTTAAGTACCACAATTATTATGATCGAAATAGAGTTAGTGGGGACGATTCCTCCCAGTGACCAGGGATCGTGCCAAAAGAGCCACTGACAACGGGTAACACTTGTTCACCGTCTTTCTTTAAAGCGCGTGATGGACAGGGACGGCAAAAGCCGTATTTTAAATGTGAAAACATGAGAATTGATTAGCCCATTCAGTGGTCTATTCAGCCCGCTTGGGGAGGTAACTTTTCATTTGGATTCTTCAGTCTGGAAAGATGAGAAGTTCTAATCCCGGCTCTGCCTCGGGTCTGCTGGGACAATCAATCAATCAATCAATCAATCGTATTTATTGAGCGCTTACTATGTGCAGAGCACTGTACTAAGCGCTTGGGAAGTACAAATTGGCATCACATAGAGGCAGTCCCTACCCAACAGTGGGCTCACAGTCTAAAAGGGGGAGACAGAGAACTGAACCAAACATACCAACAAAATAAAATAAGTAGGATAGAAATGTACAAGTAAAATAAATAAATAAATAAATAAATAGAGTAATAAATATGTACAACCATATATACATATATACAGGTGCTGTGGGGAAGGGAAGGAGGTAAGGCGGGGGGATGGCGGGGGGAAGGAGGGGGCTCAGTCTGGGAAGGCCTCCTGGAGGAGGTGAGCTCTCAGCAGGGCCTTGAAGGGAGGAAGAGAGCTAGCTTGGCGGATGGGCAGAGGGAGGGCATTCCAGGCCCGGGGGATGACGTGGGCCGGGGGTCGATGGCGGGACAGGCGAGAACAAGGTACAGTGAGGAGATTAGCGGTGGAGGAGCGGAGGGTGTGGGCTGGGCAGTAGAAGGAGAGAAGGGAGGTGAGGTAGGAGGGGGCGAGGTGATGGAGAGCCTTGAAGCCCAGGGTGAGGAGTTTCTGCTTGATGCGCAGATTGATCGGTAGCCATTGGAGGTTTTTGAGGAGGGGAGTAATATGTCCAGAGCGTTTCTGGACAAAGATAATCCGGGCAGCAGCATGAAGTATGGATTGAAGTGGAGAGAGACACGAGGATGGGAGATCAGAGAGAAGGCTAGTGCAGTAGTCCAGACGGGATAGGATGAGAGCTTGAATGAGCAGGGTAGCGGTTTGGATGGAGAGGAAAGGGCGGATCTTGGCAATGTTGCGGAGCTGAGACCGGCAGGTTTTGGTGACGGCTTGGATGTGAGGGGTGAATGAGAGAGCGGAGTCGAGGATGACACCAAGGTTGCGGGCTTGTGAGACGGGAAGGATGGTAGTGCCGTCAACAGAGATGGGAAAGTCAGGGAGAGGACAAGGTTTGGGAGGGAAGACAAGGAGCTCAGTCTTCGACATGTTGAGCTTTAGGTGGCGGGCGGACATCCAGATGGAGATGTCCTGAAGGCAGGAGGAGATGCGAGCTTGGAGGGAGGGGGAGAGAGCAGGGGCAGAGATGTAGATCTGGGTGTCATCAGCGTAGAGATGATAGTTGAAGCCGTGGGAGCGAATGAGGTCACCAAGGGAGTGAGTGTAGATTGAGAACAGAAGGGGACCAAGCACTGAACCTTGGGGAACCCCCACAGTAAGAGGATGGGAGGGGGAGGAGGAGCCTGCAAAAGAGACTGAGAAAGAACGACCGGAGAGATAAGAGGAGAACCAGGAGAGGACAGAGTCTGTGAAGCCAAGGTCAGATAACGTGTTGAGGAGAAGGGGGTGGTCCACAGTGTCAAAGGCAGCTGAGAGGTCGAGGAGAATTAGGACAGAGTGTGAGCCGTTGGATTTGGCAAGCAGGAGGTCATTGGTGACCTTTGAGAGCGCAAGTCGTTTCACTTCTCTGCGCCTCAGTCACTTCATCTGTAAAATGGAGATTAAGACTGTTCCTTCTCCTGCTCTCCTTTTTCTTTTTTTCCTTTATGGTATTTGTTCAGCACTTACTATGTGCCAGGCACTGTACTAAGCACAGGGGTAGAAACAAGATAATCGGGTTGGACACAGGCCATGTCCAATATGGGGCTCACAGCCTTAATCCCCATTTTACAGATGAGGAAACTGATTTAATTACCTGTATATATAAATATATGTTTGTACATATTTATTACTCTATTTGTTTTATTTGTACATATTCATTCTATTTATTTTATTTTGTTACTATGTTTTGTTTTGTTGTCTGTCTCCCCCTTCTAGACTGTAAGCCCGCTGTTGGGTAGGGACCGTCTCTAGATGTTGCCAACTTGTCCTTCCCAAGCGCTTAGTACAGTGCTCTGCACACAGTAAGCGCTCAATAAATGTGATTGAATGAATGAATGAATGAATGAGGCACAGAGTAGTTAAGTGATTTGTCCAAAGTCACCCAGCAGACAAGGGACAGAGATGGGATTAGAACCCAGGTCCTTCAGACTCCCAGGACCGTGCTCTACCCACTAGACCTCACTGCTTCCGCTCTGTGGGGGGTGTACATATGTATATATGTTTGTACGTATTTATTACTCTATTTATTTTACTTGTACATATCTATTCTATTTATTTTATTTTGTTAACATGTTTGGTTTCGTTCTCTGTCTCCCCCTTCTAGACTGTGAGCCCGCTGTTGGGTAGGGACCGTCTCTAGATGTTGCCGACTTGTACTTCCCAAGCGCTTAGTACAGTGCCTCTGCACACAGCAAGCGCTCAATAAATACGATTGATTGATTGATTGATTCCGCTCTGTCCTTCCTAACTTCCTAAGATTGGGTGATCAGACCTGCAAAAGTGTTGTGTTTCATTTTGTTGTCTGTCTCCCCCTTTTAGACTGTGATCCCGTTGTTGGGTAGGGACCATTTCTATATGTTGTCAATTTGTACTTTCCAAGTGCTTAGTACAGTGCTCTGCACACAGTAAGCGCTCAATAAATACAATTGATGATGATTGAATGAATGAATGAATGGTGTAGGTGTGGGTGTAATCTGGTTTTATGTGAGTAGAGCAATATAAGTAGCTTACCTGTCAAGAGTTGTTAGAAAAAAAGAGAGAGGGCTACCTATACTATCTTAAGCATAAACATTAATAATTAACAGATGTCTAAGGTCCATTTTAAGTTTCATATTGAGTTGTACCGCATTGCATTTAAATAGAAATCCACCATTAATGATTTTTCATAATAGCTACTGGAAAATGCATAAAAATATAAAGGCAAAGTACTAACTACTGTGGGTTACAAGAGGAGGAATCATCATCATCATCATCATCACGGCATTTGTTAAGCGCTTACTATGTGCCGAGCACTGTTGCCTCACTGAGATATGAGATGTTAATGTCCAATGGGAAAGCATATTGCTAGAGGTGAAATTTGTATAAATCCTCATTGCCTTAAAAGTTTTTCATTTCTCAAAGTCCAGCGGCAAAATACCTAAAAACTGTTCAATCAATCAATCAATCAATTGTATTTATTGAGCGCTTACTGTGTGCAGAGCACTGGACTAAGCGCTTGGGAAGTACAAGTTGGCAACACATAGAGACGGTCCCTACCCAACAGTGGGCTCACAGTCTAGAAGGGGGTGACAGAGAACAAAACAAAACATATTAACAAAATAAAATAAATAGAACAGATATGTACAAGTAAAATAAATAGAGTAATAAATACATACAAACATATATACATATATACAGGTGCTGTGGGGAAGGGAAGGAGGTAAGGCGGGAGGGATAGAGAGGGGGAGGAGGGGGAGAGGAAGGAGGGGGCTCAGTCTGGGAAGGCCTCCTGGAGGAGGTGAGCTCTCAGTAGGGCCTTGAAGGTAGGAAGAGAGCTAGCTTGGTGGATGTGGGGAGGGAGGGCATTCCAGGGCAGGGGGTGTATGGTGGATGTGTAGCGGGTCAAAAGCGAGTAAAATTGAGGAGCTGGATGTTCCCCAATACTGCAGGTGTGGGGGAATGGTTGACTAAAGGATACAGATCCAAGGCCAAGGGTGACACAGAAGGGAGTGGGAGAAGAGGATATGAGGGTTTAGTTGGGGAAGGCCTCTTGGAGAAGATGTGCCTTCAGTAATGCTTTGAAGGAGGGATGAGTGATTGTCTGTCGGATATGAAGAGGGAGGGCAATTCCAGGCCAGAGACAGGATGTGGCTAAGGTGCTGGTGGTGAGATAGACAAGATCAAGCTACGGTGAGTAGGTTACCATTAGAGAAGTGAAGCATGGGGTCTGGGATTCATCCAGTCAATCGTATTTATTGAGTGCTTACCGTGTTCAGAGCACTGTACTGAGTGCTTGGAAAGCACAATTCAGCAACAAATAGAGACAATCCCAACCAAACAACGGGCTTACAGTCTAGAAGGTGTAGTAGGAAATCAGAGAGATAAAGTAGGAGGCGCAAGGCGCTTGTGCTTTTGCAACTCAATGTTAAAGGGTTTCTGTTTGGTGCAAAGGTGGGTGGGTAATCACTGGAGGTTCTTGAGGAGTGGGAAAACAGGGACTGAACCTCTGTGTAGAAAAATGATCCAGGCAACGGAGTCAAGTATGGATTGGTATTTGTTAAGTGCTTACTATATGCCAGGCATTATAATAATAATTTGTTAAGCGCTTACTGTGTGCCGGGCACTAAGTGCTGGGGTAGATACAGGGTCATCAGGTTGTTCCACGTGAGGCTCACAGTCTTAATCCCCATTTTGCAGATGAGGCGACGGAGGCACGGAGAGGTGAAGTGATTTGTCCAGGGTCACACAGTGGACAAGCGGCGAAGCTGGGATTGGAAACCAGGTCCTTCTGACTTTCCAGGCCCCCGGGCTCTCTCCACTACACCACGCTGCTTGGAATCAGGAACCCAATATGAGGTTTCATCCCCACCTTCTTTTGCCTCCTATTCTTTTATTTGCTGTAGGCAAAAGCACTTGAAATACAGCCCTGAGGAGCCTGCCCTTCACAGATTTGCCTCTCGGGCTCTCCTGCCGGGAGTACCACCCTCAGCAGATGGACAGTGGAGATGTGTTGCGCAGAAGGAACTAGCCGACAAGAAACTTAGCTGAGTGTGACTGGACGCTTAACATTCGGCCTCCGTCTCCCGCGGTTGTCAAGTGAGAATGAGCAACATGGGGAAGACTGTAGC